>NC_135959.1:1234466-1408395 GCF_053455715.1 Rhinoraja longicauda
AAAGGAGAGAGAGAGGAGAGGAGAGGAGAGGAGACCACAACAGTAACTGGTGAAAGCAGCTTCCAGCTGCAGGATTAAAGGCGGTGTGGGAGGGGTGAGGGTTTAAATTCTCTTGCACTCACCCACCCCTGGACTGAGTCTGCCACCTCTCCCCGGTTTAAAATACATCACAGGCAACACATCGGTGAGTGAGATGCTGCAGGAAACAAGCTGCCTTGTCGGGCTTGTGCCTGTTCCTCTTTTTAACGTACATCGTTGGCACTTTGTCAACCTGCTTCCGTGCTTCGGAACAGCGTTAATCCACACTCGGAGAGGCAGGGACTCGAAAATAGAAACAGTCAGGCCTTCGGCCCGCATCTTCTGTACTGTACAAAGCACACGCCCATCAGGAAGGCTGGGCTCTGTCCTGGGGGCGGCGTTGGATTCATGGGAGGTGGTCTCGGAGGGGAGGATGAAACATGGAAACATAGACAACAGGTGCAGGAGGAGGCCATTCGGCCCTTCGAGCCAGCACCGTCATACATTGTGATCATGGCTGATCATCCACAATCAGTAACCCGTGCCTGCCTTCTCCCCATATCCCTTGATTCTACTAGACCCTAGAGCTCTATCTAGCTCTCTCTTAAATTCATCCAGTCAATTGGCCTCCACTTGCCTTCTGAGGCAGAGAATTCCACAGATTTACAACTCTGACTGAAGAGAGTGGTGAAGGTGTGGAATTCTCTGCCTCAGAAGGCAGCGGAGGCCAGTTCGTTGGATGCTTTCAAGAGAGAGCTGGATAGAGCTCTTAAGGATAGCGGAGTGAGGGGGTATGGGGAGAAGGTAGGAACGGGGTACTGATTGAGAATGATCAGCCATGATCACATTGAATGGCGGTGCTGGCTCGAAGGGCTGAATGGCCTCCTCCTGCACCTATTGTCTATTGTCTATAGAGTGGGTGTGGAGAGGATGTTTCCACTAGTGGGAGAGTCTAGGACCAGCGGGCACAGCCTCAGAATTTCAAGGACGTTCTTTTAGGAAGGAGATGAGGAGGATAGTCGGAGGGCAGTGAATCTGTGGAACTCATTGCCACAGAGGGCCGTGGAGGCCAAGTCAGTGGATGTTTTTAACGCAGAGATAGATAGATTCTTGATTGGTGCAGGTGTTCTGGTTCTAGTTGATAACTGCGCAAACACCTCATAAATGGTTATCTCACGCAGGTTATCAGAGGTTATGGGGAGAAGGCAGGAGAATGGGGTTAGGAGGGAGAGATCGATCAACCAGCCATGATTGAATATCCTTGATGGGCCGAATGGCCTAATTCTTGCTCCCGTGACTTATGAATTTTGAACTTGTGTGCTCTAGGATCTCCCCCTCACAACCTGCAGGTTAAATAAATAGATGGCAGGAGAGGGCTGCAGATGTGGGCAGATGTGGTGAGGTAATAGACAATAGACAATAGACAATAGACAATAGGTGCAGGAGGAGGCCATTCGGCCTTTCAAGCCATCACTGCCATTCAATGTGATCATGGCTGATCATTCTCATCAGTACCCCGTTCCTGCCTTCTCCCCATACCCCCTGACTCCGCTATCCTTAAGAGCTCTATCTAGCTCTCTCTTGAATGCATTCAGAGAATTGGCCTCCACTGCCTTCTGAGGCAGAGAATTCCACAGATTCACAACTCTGACTGAAAAAGCTTTTCCTCATCTCCGTTCTAAATGGCCTACCACTTATTCTTAAACTGTGGCCCCTGGTTCTGGACTCCCCCAACATTGGGAACATGTTTCCTGCCTCTAACGTGTCCAACCCCTTAATAATCTTATACGTTTCGATAAGATCCCCTCTCATCCTTCTAAATTCTAGTGTATACAAGCCTAGTCGCTCCAGTCTTTTCAACATATGACAGTCCCGCCATTCCGGGAATTAACCTAGTAAACCTACGCTGCACGCCCTCAATAGCAAGAATATCCTTCCTCAAATTTGGAGACCAAAACTGTACACAGTACTCCAGGTGCGGTCTCACCAGGGCCCTGTACAACTGCAGAAGGACCTCTTTGCTCCTATACTCAACTCCTCTTGTTTGTTATGAAGGCCAACATTCCATTGGCTTTCTTCACTGCCTGCTGTACCTGCATGCTTCCTTTCAGTGACTGATGCACTAGGACACCCAGATCTCGTTGTACGTCCCCTTGTCCTAACTTGACACCATTCAGATAATACTCTGCCTTCCTATTCTTACCACCAAAGTGGATAACCTCACACTTATCCACATTAAACTGCATCTGCCATGCATCCGCCCACTCACACAACCTGTCCAAGTCACCCTGCAACCTCATAGCATCTTCCTCACAGTTCACACTACCACCCATCTTTGTATCATCTGCAAATTTGCTAATGGTACTTTTAATCCCTTCATCCAAGTCATTAATGTATATTGTAAATAGCTGCGGGTCCCAACACCGAGCCTTGCGGTACCCCACTAGTCACTGCGGTCCCAGCACCGAGCCTTGCGGTACCCCACTAGTCACTGCGGTCCCAACACCGAGCCTTGCGGTACCCCACTAGTCACTGCGGTCCCAGCACCGAGCCTTGCGGTACCCCACTAGTCACTGCGGTCCCAGCACCGAGCCTTGCGGTACCCCACTAGTCACTGCGGTCGCAGCACCGAGCCTTGCGGTACCCCCACTAGTCACTGCGGTCCCAGCACCGAGCCTTGCGGTACCCCACTAGTCACTGCGGTCCCAACACCGAGCCTTGCGGTACCCCACTAGTCACTGCGGTCCCAGCACCGAGCCTTGCGGTACCCCACTAGTCACTGCGGTCCCAGCACCGAGCCTTGCGGTACCCCACTAGTCACTGCGGTCCCAACACCGAGCCTTGCGGTACCCCACTAGTCACTGCGGGTCCCAGCACCGAGCCTTGCGGTACCCCACTAGTCACTGCGGGTCCCAACACCGAGCCTTGCGGTACCCCACTAATCACTGCCTGCCATTCTGAAAGGGACCCATTTATCCCCACTCTTTGCTTTCTGTCTGCCAACCAATTTTCTATCCATGTCAGTACCGTACCCCCAATACCATGCGCTCTAATTTTGCCCTCTAATCTCCGATGTGCAAGAAAAAGAAAGTCAGGTTCCGCCGAGATTTGAACTCGGATCGCTGGATTCAGAGTCCAGAGTGCTAACCATTACACCACGGAACCCGCGCTGCTCAGCCAGCCACTGGGAGGCGTATTTGAGGCTGGTGAGCCAGTCAGGCCAGGGAGGTGGACTGCCTAGCAACAGCGATCCCATTGGCCAGAGCTTGAAAACGGAGCAGGAGCAGGAAGGAAGTGACGACGAAGTGGAGGGCCGGAAGAGAAGCTCGGCGTTGCCAGGGGAGACGCGGCAAGATGGCGGCGCCCGAGGAGAGCGAGTGGGAGGCGTGGATGGTGGAGACTCTGAGCCTGTGAGAGAACGGAGGGAGGGTTGGTGGGGGTGGGCATGTCAGGGGCCACAGTTTAAGAATAAGGGGTCGGCCATTAGAACGGAGACGAGGAAAAACTTTTTCAGTCAGAGAGTTGTGAATCTGTGGAATTCTCTGCTTCAGAAGGCAGTGGAGGCCAATTCTCTGAATGCATTCAAGAGAGAGCTAGATAGAGCTCTTAATGACAGCGGAGTCAGGGGGTAATGGGGAGAAGGCAGGAACGGGGTACTGATTGAGAATGATCAGCCATGATCACATTGAAGTGTAAGAAAATAACTGCAGATGCTGGTACAAATCGAAGGTATTTATTCACAAAATGCTGGAGTAACTCAGCGGGTCAGGCAGCATCTCAGGAGAGAAGGAATGGATGACGTTTCGGGTCGAGGACCCTTCTTCAGACAGAGTCTGGGGAGAGGGAGACTAGAGATATGGAAGGGTGTGAAAACGACAGATCAAAGCAGACGGTGATCATCGTTACTTTTTGCATATATTTCATTCATTTGTTCGATGTGTCACTACACCACTGACTATATCTTTAGTATTCCTTTCCCAATAACTCTCAGTTACTCCAGCTTTTTGTGTCTGTCTTGGTGTAGTAAACCAGCATCTGCAATTCCTTCCTACACACTGCCCCTTGCTGCACCTCCCTGCAGCACATGGGGTGGTTACCACAGGTGGTTATCTCAGTCTGAAGAAGGGTCTCGACCCGAAACGTCACCCATTCCTTCTCTCCAGAGATGCAGCCTGGCCTGCTGAGTTACCCAGCATTTTGTGAATAAATACCTTCGATGATCACAGTGAATGTTGGCTTTTGGTTCTCCAAAATATTCCAAATGGAATTTAAACTGGAGGTGGCGGAGTATGGACTTAAGCAAGAAGGGCTTCTTGGAGAAGAAGAGCTGCCTTAAATTTAGTTGAGTCTGGTTGAGTAACTATAGGTGGTGTGTGTGGGGATTGAAGTGGGGTGGGGTATTCGGAGGGAGTCATAGAGTGAAGGTAGACACAAGATGCTGGAGTAACTCGGCGGGAAAGGCAGCATCTCTGGAGAGAAAGAATGGGTGACGTTTCGGGTTGAGACCCTGCTTCAGACCTGTCCACAGTGTACAGATACATGATAAGGGAATAGTGTTTTAGTGCAAGTTAAACAATGAAGCATAGAAACATAGAAAAATAGGTGCAGGTGAATCAGCCCATCAAGCCAGCACCGCCTTCAATATAATCGTAACTGAACATCCAAAATCAGTACTCAGTTCCTGCTTTCTCCCCATATCCCTTGATTCCTCTTAATTAACTCCTTTGTCCTCCTCTGTTGAGTTCTAAATTTCTCCAAGTCCTCTGGTTTGCTGCTTCCTCAGGCCAATTTATATGCCTCTTCCTTGGATTTAACACTATCCTTGATTTCCCTTGTTAGCCACGTTGAGCCGCCTTCCCCGGATTATTTCGACCCAACTTGCCAACAGTGTGGCCAACATGCCCCAGCTACACTAGTCCCATCTACCCACGTTTGGTCCATATCCCTGCAAACCTGTCCTATCCATGTACCTGTCTAACTGTTTCTTAAACATTGGGATAGACCCAGCCTCAACTCTGGCAGCTTGTTGCATACACCCACCACCCTTTGTGTGAAACAGTTATCCCTCAGATTCCTATCAATCTTTTCACCTTGAACCTATGTCCTCTGGTCCTCGATTCCCCTACTCTGGGCAAGAGACTCTGTGCATCTACCCAATCTATTCCTCTCATGATTTTGTACACCTCTATAAGATCTCCCCTCATCCTCCTGCGCTCCATGGAATAGAGACCCAGCCTACTCAATATCTCCCTATAGCTCACACCCTCTAGTCCTGGCAACATCTTCGTAAACGTTACTTAGTATGCCTGTATGGTAACTTAAATTTCACTGTACCTTAATTGGTACATGTGACAATAAATTGATCAATAAGTCTTCTCTGTACCCTTTCCAGCTTGACATCATCTTTCCTCTAACATGGTGTTCAGAACCGGGTGGAAAGAGGATGGGGAAGGAGCAGGGGGAGGGGGCGATTGGGTAGGAGAATTGAGGAGTACAAGGGGATCAGAAGGAGGGGGGTGGAGGATAGACAGAGGGAGAGAATGAAGAAGGTGGGTGAGGGTAGAAGCAGAGAGAGAATGGAGGCTGGGAGGAGGGTGATAATGGGGGGAGAATAGTGAGAGGAGGGATGGAGATGAGGGGAATGTAGGGGGAGGGAGGGAGGGAGGGGAGAAAACATAGAAAATAGGTGCCAGGAGTAGGCTATTTGGCCCTTTGAGACAGCACCGCCATTCAATGTGATCATGGCTGATCATCCAAAATCAGTACCCCGTTCCTGCTTTCTCCCCATATCCCTTGATTCCGTTAACCCTAAGAGCTAAATCTAACTGTCTCTTGAAAACATCCAGTGAATTGGCCTCCACTGCCTTCTGTGGCAGAGAATTCCACAGATTCACAACTCTCTGGGTGAAACAGGTTTTTTCCTCATCTCAGTTCTAATAGCCGACCCCTTATTCTTAAACTGTGACCCCTGGTTCCGGACTCCCCCAACATCGGGAACATTTTTCCTGCATCTAGCCTGTCCAATCCCTTAACAATTTTATATGTTTCTATAAGATCCCCTCTCATCCTTCTAAATTACAGTGAATACAAGCCCAGTTGACCCATTCTTTCATGATATGTCAGTCCCGCCATCCCGGGGATTAACCTGGTGAACCTACGCTGCACTCCCTCAATAGCAAGAATGTCCTTCCTTAAATTAAAAGACCAAAACTGCACACAATATTCCAGGTGCGGTCTCACCAGGGCCCTGTACAACTGCAGTAGGACCTCCTTGCTCCTAAAACTCAAATCCTCTCGCAATAAAGGCCAACATGCCATTAGCTTTCTTCACTGCCTGCTGTACCCATGTGCTTACTTTCAGAGGATGTGGGGCAGGGTGCAGGAGGGGGGATAATGGAAGGAGAATAGAAGGGGGAGGTAGAATTAGGAGGAGGAGGGTTTGGCGGATGGATGGAAGGAGGAGGGTTGGAACGAGATTAGTGGGTGGAGGGAGTTGGGGGAAGGAGAGAGAGATGGAGCCAGGGAGAGAAGGGAGTGATAATGGGGGGAGAATAGTGGGCAGAGGAGACAGAATGGGGGAGGAAGGAGAACGGGATGAAGGGGGAAGGGGATTGAAAGGGTGAGGATGGAGGGAGGGCGAGAGGAAGGATAGAGGGGGAACGGGGAGATAGTACTGAGTGGATGGGCAGAACCATCCTGCACCAGCACAACCACCTCCCGGATGCTCACCGACCATCTGTTTCAGCTACGATGACCTCCACGTGTTTGAGCTGCAGGAAGCGACGCGTGTTCTCGAGTGGATTCACAACACGGGTACATTATTAATTGATGTTTCTTTGTTTATTTTTTGTTATCGAGGCCTGGACTGAGTGGATGTGGAGAGGATGTTTCCACCAGTGAGAGTCTAGGACCGGAGGGCACAGTCTCAGAATTAAAGGACGTTCTTTTAGGAAGGAGATGAGGAGGAATTTCTTTGGTCAGAGGGTGGTGAATCTGGGGAATTCATTGCCACAGACGGCTGTGGAGGCCAAGTCAGTGGGTATTTATAAGATGGAAATTGTCAGATTCTTGATCAGTACGGGGTGTCAGGAGTTATGGGGAGAAGGCAGGAGAATGGGGTCAGGAGGGAGAGATAGATCAGCCGTGATTGAATAGTAGAGTAGACTTGATGGGCCGAATGGCCTAATTATGCTCCTATAACTATCTATGTTTCTGTGTTTGAAATGTACATTTTCACTTTTAATTTAATTTTAGTTTCAAGGCTTCGTGTACCTTATGTGTTGTGACTGTGCCTTGTATGTAAGAAAATAACGGCAGATGCTGGTACAGATCAAAGATATTTATTCACAAAATGCTGGAGTAACTCAGCAGGTCAGGCAGCATCTCAGATGATCTCATCTGAGATGCTGCCTGACCTGCTGAGTTACTCCAGCATTTTGTGCCTTGTGTGTTGTAACTGTACCTTGTGGTGTTGTGACTGTACCTTGTGTGTTGTGACTGTACATTGTGTGTTGTGGCTGTACCTTGTGTGTTGTGACTGTACCTTGTGTGTTGTGACTGTGGACAGACCAATTTCCCTCTGGGGATGATTAGAGTTGTGTTGTATGGTGAGCTGTGTGACTGGGGGCTCTGTCAGCCTGGGTCTAACACTCTCTGCCTGGCAGGTGTGTGCGTCGCTGGCTACGGGTCGGGAAGGAGGAATGAAATTCTGCAGCTCTCTCTCCCCCAGAAACTCTCGGCAAAACAAAAGCAGGTGAGGTGAGCGAATTCCCCGGACTGGGTAACAACGACAGCACCTGAGAACAGCCCCTGCTCTGTCCCAGCCCGTGAGGCAGGGGGGATAGAGTCATGGAGTCACAGTGTCATACAGTGTGGAAACAGGCCCTTCGGCCCAACTCGCCCACACCGGCCAACAATGTCCCGGCTACCCTAGTCCCACTTGCCTGTGCTTGGGTCCACATCCCTCCAAACCTGTCCTATCCATGTACCTGTCCAACTGTTTCTTAAACGATGGGATAGTCCCAGCCTCAACTACCTCCCCTGGCAGCTTGTTCCATACACCCACCACCCTCTGTGTGGAAAAAGTTACCCCTCAGGTTCCAATTAAATCTTTTCCCCTTCACCTTGAACCTATGTCCTCTGGTCCTCGATTCCCCTACTCTGGGCAAGAGACTCTGTGCATCTACCCGATCTATTCCTCTCATGATTTTGTACACCTCTATAAGATCTCCCCTCATCCTCCTGCGCTCCATGGAATAGAGACCCAGCCTGCTCAACCTCTCCCTGTAGCTCACACCCTCTAGTCCTGGCAACATCCTCGTAAATCGTTTTGAACCCTTTCAAGCTTGAAAGGTTGAACACCGGTGTAGAATGAAACTACAGGTTTAGTTTAGTTTAGTTTAGAGATACAGCGCGGAAACAGGCCCTTCGGCCCACCGTGTCCGCGCTGACCAGCAATCCCCGCACACTAACACTATCCTACACACACACTAGGGACAATTTACATTTACACCAAGCCAATTAACCTACAAACCTGCACGTCTTTGGAGTGTGGGAGGAAACAGAAGATCCCGGAGAAAACCCACACAGGTCACGGGGAGAACGTACAAACTCCGTACAGACAGCGGCCATAGTCGGGATCGAACAAAAAAAGGACATAAAGTGCTGAGGTAATTCAGCGAGTCAGGATGGGTGACGTTTTAAGGTCAGGTCTGGAGAAGGGTCCCGACCCGAAACATCACCTATCCATGTTCTCCAGAGATGCTGCCTGACCCGCTGAGTTATTCCAGCACGCTGTTTTTCTTCAAGGCCGGAGTATTGGGGGCATTATGGCCTGACCCTGCATCTGATCCATGTCAGAGGCTGTTGGAAGATCTGACGGTTCTGAGCAGTGAAGTCTGAATTTGTCACAGGATAATCACTGCACCTTGTCCGGTGCAAACTCCGTATCCCAGAGATTCATGGAGCACTGTGTGCAGTTGTGATCACCCAGCAACTGAAAGGATGGCATTATGTATTCACCACAATGTTACCTAGGCTTGAGTTTCGGTGGCGGTCATGGTGGCGCAGCGGTAGAGTTGCTGCCTTACAGCGAATGCAGTGCCGGAGTATTGGGGGGTTCGCCGGGTTCGATCCCGACTACGGGCGCTGTCCTGTACGGAGTTTGTATGTTCTCCCCGTGACCTGCGTGGGTTTTCTCTGAGATCTTCGGTTTCCTCCCACACTCCAGACGTACAGGTTTGTAGGTTAATTGGCTTGGTAATTTTAAATTGTCCCTAGTGTGTGTAGGATAGTGGTAATGTGCGGGGATCGCTGGTCGGCGCGGACCCGGTGGGCCGAAGGGCCTGTTTCCGCGCTGTATCTCTAAACAAAACTAAACTAAAAAAGGTAGAATTTAGTTCAGAGGAGATCTGACAGAAGTATATAAAATAATGGGAGGCAGAGATGAGGTACATTTCCCCAGGGTGGGGATGTCACAAACCAGAGGGCATAACGTTAACGTGAGAGGGGCAAAATGTAAAGGAGATGTGGGGGGCAAGTGTTTTACACAGAGGGGGTGGTGGGGGGCTGGAACGCACTGCCCAGGGGTGGTGGTGGAGGCAAATACCATAGTGGTGTTTAAAGCCTTTTAGTTAGATACATAGACACACTACTATCTACCTCATTGGAGACCCTTGGGCTATCCCTGACCGGACTTTACAGGCTCTGCCTTGCACTAAACGTTATTCCCTTTATCCTGTATCTGCACACTGTGAATAGCTCGATTGTAATCATGTATTGTCTTTCTGCTGATATACACAATTGTCATTCTGCTGACTGGGTAGCACGCAACAAAAGCTTTTCACTGTTCCTCAGAACACGTGACAATAAACTAAACTTGTGGGGGAAGAAGGCAGGAGAATGATCAGCCATGGCAGAGTAGACTTGATGGGCCAAGTGGCTTAATTCTGCTCCTATCACTTGCGAACATGACTTCATGAACTGGATACACAGCTGGGCATGGATGAGGTGTGGGCAGAGGGGACGGTGTAACCACCTGTTTGCCAACAGCCGTCTCCGTGCTCCACGCCACTCTCACTGGCCCACAGTGTGAGCAGGGAGGTGTGTGTGGTGGGGTGGGGGGTGTGGGGTGGGGGTTGGGGTGTGAGCAGGGAGGGGTAGTGTGGGTGTGTGGGGTGGGGGGTTGGTTAGAGAGGGGTAGAGTGAGTGTGTGGGGTGGGGGGTGTGGGGGTGGGGTGTGAGCAGGGAGGGGTAGTGTGGGCATGTGGTTCACTCTCCCATGACTCTGCCCGCTGTCGTTCTCCACAGGGACTTTGCTCCGACCGGGACTTTGGCGTGGAGCGAGGGGGCTTCTCCCACAGACCCGTCTACCAGCTGAAACATGTGCCCGGGGACCAGGTCAGTCTCCCCCCTCCCCTCCCCATCCCCCTCCCCTCCCCCCCTCCCCCTCCCCTCCCCCTCCCCTCCCCTCCCCTCCCCCTCCCCTCCCCTCCCCCCTCCCCTCCCCTCCCCTCTCCATACCCCCCCCCCTCGCTCCCTCCTTCCCCCCCCTCGTTACTCCGTCACTCTCCTCTCCCACTCTCTCCCACATAACCTTCCTCCCCCCCCCCACAAGCCCCCTCCCCCCCAGAGGGATGTGGTGAATCGCAGGGGCTGGAATAAGGGGGGGGGGGGGGGGGGGGGAGTGTGCAGACACAAGGAATGCAGATACTGGAATCTTGAGCTAAATACAGTGCTGGAGGGTCAGGCAGTGTCTATGGAGGGGGATGGACAGACCATGACCCTGGCTGGAGGGTCAGGCAGTGTCTATGGAGGGGGATGGACAGACCATGACCCTGGCTGGAGGGTCAGGCAGTGTCTATGGAGGGGGATGGACAGACCATGACCCTTCTTTAGGCTGTGTAAGAAGGAACTGTACATGAAGACAGGTCCCAACCCGAAACGTCACCCATTCCTTCTCGCCAGAGATGCTGCGTGACCCGCTGAATGACTCCAGCACTCTGTGCCTTTGTTCAGACTGACGGAGCGGGGGGGGGGCAGAGAGGTGGGGGCGGGAGTGATAGGTGGGTACAGGGGAGGGCAGAGAGGTGGGGGCGGGAGTGATAGGTGGGTACATGGGAAGGGGGTGCTGGTGGGACTAGACTGACCACTGACCCCCAGCTTTGTGTCCGCAGCCTGTTGGTGACCAGTGGTCCCCCTGACACCTCTCTACAGGTCTGGAGCCTGGGTACCAGCAAGAGCGGTGAGTACGAGACCGAGCAGCCAACCAGGCAGCTCTGTAGGCCTTTGGTCAGGCTGCATTTGGAGTATTGCGTGCAGTTCTGGTCGCCCCCATTGCAGGAAGGATGTGGAGAAGGTGCAGAGAAGGTTTACCAGAATGAGTAGGAAAAAAAACTGCAGATGCTGGTTTAAATCGAAGGTAGACACAAAATGCTGGAGTAACTCAGCGGGTCAGGCAGCATCTCGGGAGAGAAGGAATGGGTGACGTTTTGGGTGGAGACCCTTCTTCAGACTGATGACCAGAATGGTGCCTAGATTAGAGGGTTTCAGTGACAGGGAGAGGTGACGGACTGTCAGGCAGGGAGGGGATGGACAGACATTTTGGGTCAGGACCCTTCTTCAGGGTTTTTGAGAGGTGAAAGGATTGATAGGGTGGTGCAGCGCCGGAGACCCGGGTTCAATCCTGACTACGGGCGCTGTCTGTACGGAGTTTGTACGTTCTCCCCGTGACCTGCGTGGGTTTTCTCCCACATCCCAAAGACTTGCAGGTTTGTAAGTCAATTGGCTTCTGTAAATCGTCCCTAGTCTGTAGGATGGAACTATAGTGTACTGGATGTGTAGGATGGAACTATAGTGTACTGGATGTGTAGGATGGAACTATAGTGTACTGGATGTGTAGGATGGAACTATAGTGTACTGGATGTGTAGGATGGAACTATAGTGTACTGGATGTGTAGGATGGAACTATAGTGTACTGGATGTGTAGGATGGAACTATAGTGTACTGGATGTGTAGGATGGAACTATAGTGTACTGGATGTGTAGGATGGAACTATAGTGTACTGGATGTGTAGGATGGAACTATAGTGTACTGGATGTGTAGGATGGAACTATAGTGTACTGGATGTGTAGGCAGCATCTCTGGAGAGAAGGAATGGGTGGTCTGAAGGGTCTCGACCCGAAACGTCACCCGTTCCTTCTCTCCAGGGATGCTGCCCGACCCGCTGAGTTACTCCAGCGTTTTGTGTCTACCTTTGGAACTAGTGTACGTTTGGTTGATGGTCGGCGCAGACTGGATGGGCAGAAGGGCCTGTTTCTGCGCAATTACTCTAAAGTAAACTGGGAACCTGAGGGGCAGGTGGAGAAAGGTGGAGAAGGTGTGGCAGGTCGGGAAACAACGACATGAGATCTCTCTGAAAGGGCTAGCAGTGGCACACAGGGCCGAAGAGCCTGCTTCTGGCCTGTATCTCTAATCTAGGGTTGCCAACCTCCTCACTCCCAAATAAGGAGAAGGTGACGTTACCGCCCCACGCCCCACTCGACCTCACCCTGGCCCGGGCGGCCGCCATTGGTGGAGCGGGAACACGTGGCCGCTGTCTGGGCGAGGCCACGTGGGGCGCGGGGCGGTGATGTCACCCGTTAACCCTTATTTGGGAGTGAGGAAGTTGGCAACCCTACTAATACGGGACAAGGGCGGTCCCGTACGGGACAAACCAATTTAGCCCAAAATACGGGATGTCCCGGCTAATACAGTTGGCAACCCTACTGTAAACTCAACTAAACTAGCAGCCTGAGGGGCAGGTGTAGAGGATGTAGTTAAGCTGCAGAGGGTGAAGGGGTTGGGCAGCAAAGGGTAAGGTGACGAATACTGAGGTTTCTCTGAAAGGGCTAGTATGGGCAAAGTAGGCCAAAGGGCCTTGGTTTGTGCATGTCTCTGAAAAGACTAGTATGGGCAAAGTGGGCCAAAGGGCCTTGGTTTGTGTGCAAGGTTTCTCTGAAAAGGCTAGTATGGGCAAAGTGTGCCAAAGGGCCTTGGTTTGTGCTTGTCTCCGATCGGCTAGTCCAGGTGCAGTGGGCCGCAGGGCCTCGGTTTGTGCACGAGGTCACTCTGAAATGGCTAGCAGCGGTGCAGTGGGCCGAAGGGCCTCGGTTTGTTCCGTGCAGTATTGCTGGCAGTGTCGCTGAAGCCGCCGTTCTCTCCCCGTAGAGGGCGTGCAGCTACAGAGCCCGCGGCCGCTGACCGCTCCTGTGGGCAGCGGATGGTCCAGGCTCTCCGTCACCGGCTCCCCCTCCCCCCGCGTCCTGCACGGATCCACCCTCGCTAACCTGTCGCTGCTGGACCTCCACACGCGGACCGAGCTGACCACCGCGGCCCCCACAGGTAGGGCAGCTCCCTCACGGAGAGGGGAGGGACGGAGGGAGGGAGGGAGGGAGGGAGGGAAGGCAGGAGGGAGGGCAGGAGGGAGGGAGGGAAGGAGGGAGGGAGGGCAGGAGGGAAGGAGGGAGGGAGGGAGGGAAGGAGGGAGGGAGGGAAGGAGGAAGGAGGGAGGGAGGGAAGGAGGAAGGAGGGAAGGAGGGAGGGAGCGAGGGAAAGTGGGAGGGAGGGAGGGGGAAGGGAAGCAGGGAGGGAGGGCAGAAGGGAGGGAGGGAGGGAGGGAGAGAAGGAGGGAGGGAGGGGGAGGGCTGAGGGGTGGGAAGAGGGTGGGACGGAGGGAGGGAGAGATAGAGGGAGGGAAAGTGGGATGGAGGGAAGGAGGGAAGGAGGGGGGGATGGAGGGAGGGAAAGTGGGAGGGAGGGAGGGAGGGAGGGCAGGCCCCTCGCTCCCTGCCGGAGGGAGCTGCTGAGAAACCCAAGGCTACTCTGGAGTCACAAGAAACTGCAGTTCCCGCAAAGTTGGAGGAACTCAGCGGGTCAGGCAGCGTCTGTGGAGGGGAGTTCCGGAGGGGTCAGTGTCTCTGGCCGCTGGCACTGCCATCTAACTGGACATTGCCCATCTAACTGGATGTTGCCCCCCCCGCAGGGCTGGACGCCGGTGAAGCGGTCAGCGAGCTGGAGTTACTGGACGGTTGCACCTTCCTGGTGTGTACAGAGAGCGGGCGGCTGGGCATCGGCGATACCCGGCAGTGCCCGGCACTGACCAGTCCGCCCAGCCTGGCCGCGGGCTCCGGCCACTGGACCCTGGCACTGGAGCCCGGCGGCACGGCTGTGGGCAGGCTCTCATCCAGCGGGCAGCTGGTGCTGACTGACCGCCGGGATCTCAGCACAGCCCTGGCATGGGCACAGATGGACATTGCCCAGACTCCGGCCAACACTGACCATCTCTGCCTCACCTGGGCACCTCACCTGCGCTACCACCTGGCCGTCTCAGGTACGTGGGCTCCAAGCGGGCGGGAAACACACAAGTCACAACTGACGTCAGAAACTGCGGCAAAATATTCAGCTGGTCATAAGGCATAGGACTAGAATTAGGCCATTCGGCCCATCGAGTCTACTCCGCCATTCAATCATGGCTGATCTATCTCTCCCTCCTAACCCCATTCTCCTGCCTTCTCCCCATTAACCCCTTACACCCGAACTGATCAAGAATCTGTCTATCTCTGCCTTAAAAATACCCACTGACTTGTGGCCTCCACAGCCATCTGTGGCAAAGAATCCCAGAATCAATGGAATTAAGGGTGGTGCAGCGGTAGAGTTGCTGCCTCACAGCGCCAGAGACCCGGGTTGGTTTGATCCTGACCACTGGTGTTTGCACGTTCTCCCCGTGACCTGCGTGGGTATTCTACGATATCTTCGGTTTCCTCCCACACTCCAAAGACGTGCAGGTTTGTAGGTCAATTGACTTTGGTAAATGATCCCAAGTTGGTTGGGTAGAACGAGTGCACGGGGAGATCGCTGGTCGGCGTGGACAGTGAGGGGTTAGGGAGAGTTGGGCAAGGTGAGGCTGGGCACCAGGTTGGGTGAGGTGCCAAGTAGAGGGCGATGTGGGTGTGTGACCTTGGGTGGGTGAGAGAGTTGGGTGCTGGGGTGGGGGTTGGGTGCTGCGGGCGGTGGGGTGTTGGGTGCCGGGGCGGGGGTTGGGTACTGGGGTGGGGTGTTGGGTGCTGGGGTGGGGGGGTTGGGTGCTACGGTGGGGAGTTGGGTGCTGGGGTGGGGGGTTCGGTTGGGTGCTGGGGTGGAGGGTTTGGTTGGGTGCTGGGGTTGGGTGGGGGGTTTGTTTGCTGGGGTGGGGGGTTGGGTGCTGGGGGGTTGGGTGCTGGGGTGTTGTGTGCTGGGGTGGGGGGAGTTGGGCTGGGTGCTGGATTGGGGAGTTGGGTGCTGGGGTGGGGGATTGGGTGCTGCGGGGGGTGTTTGGTTGGGTGCTGGGGTGGGGAGTTGGGTGCTGGGGTGGGGAGTTGGGTGCTGTGTGGAGTGTTTGGTTGGGTGCTGGGGTGGGGAGTTGGGTGGGGGGTTGGGTGCTGGGTGACACCCCTGTGTGGGTTTGACCTCCTCTCTCTCCCCCCCAGGGTTTGACGGGTCGGTGCGGGTCTACGACGCTGGCCGCTGGTCTCAGGGCCCCGTGCGGGCCGAGCCAGCCTTCATCCACCGGGGCCACGGGCTGGGGACCGGGTGCACGCGGCCCGCGGTCACCGCCCACACCTGGGTCCCGGGGCATCAGCAGGCCCTGCTCTCCGCTGCCACAGACGGCTCCCTACACCTGTGGGGGTGGGCCGGGGGTCAGGGATCGTGACCCTAGGCAGGGGTCGAGGGGTTCTGACCCCAAGGGCAGGGGTCATTGAGGGTCGCGAGTCTGTGGGACCGAGGACTATCTGCAATCGTCGTCACTCAGCTCGGAAACAGGCCACTCGGCCCAACTTGCCCCATCTATACTAGTCCCACCTGCATGCATTTGGCCCAGATCCCTTTAAACCTGTCCTGTCCTATACGGTGACAGGGGGGAACTGGCCACACCACCTCTGGGCTATTGAGATGGGATTCACTCTTGTAATCACACAGCACAGAAACAGGCCCTTCGGCCCAACTCATCACTGCTGACCTAAGATGCCCCATCTACGCTAGTTTGGCCCATATACTTCTCTACACCTGTTGTGTAGGAAAATAACTGCCGAAGCTGGTACAAATCGAAGGTATTACAAAGTGCTGGAGTAACTCAGCGGGTCAGGCAGCATCTAGGAGAGAGGGATTTGGTGACGTTTCAGGTCGAGGCCCTTCATCAGACTTCTTGTGAACGTCACTGTGCCTGCTGCAGAACTCTCCAAAGACTTACAGGTTTGTAGGTTAATTGGCTTGGTAAAATTATATAAATGTATATCTGTAAACTTATCCCCAGTGTGTGGTGCTCGTGTGCGGAGATCGCTGGTCGATGCGGACTCGGTGGGCCGATGCGCCTGTTTCTGTATTGTATCACTAAACTAAACTAAACCGTGGAAGAAATTTGGAGGAAGGAACTGCAGATGCTGGTGTAAACCAGAGACAGACACCAAAAACTGGAGTAACTCTGCGGGACAGGCAGCATCTTTGGAGAAAAGGAATGGGTGACATTTCGGGTCGAGACCCTTCGTCAGCAGTCCGAAGAAGGGTCTCAACCTGAAACGTCACCCATTCCTTCTCTCCAGAGATGCTGCCTGTCCTTTTTGAAATTAGAGTATAGAGATAGAGTGCGGAAACAGGCTCTTTCGGCCCACCGGGTCCGCGCCGACCAACGATCCCCGCACACTAACACTATCCTGCACACACTAGGGACAATTTTTACATTTACCAAACCAATTAACATTCACGTCCTGCTGAGTTACCTGTTCGCCCTGCTGAGTTACTCCAGCTTTTTGTGTCTTAACTCCGTCAAGAGAAGGTCAGTGAGGATGTCAAGCAAACAGTTTCATTGATAATTTGTTTATATTTATTAATACTGGAGTGCATGGAATAATATCTGTGGCAACGTAAACTGGTCTGTTACAACCGTGAAGCAGCTTCAGGGAAGATCCCGCGCTGGAGTCTCCCTGACAACGACGTAAATACTGGCTGGCTTGGCAGTGTGAGAGAACATGTGGTCTGTAGCCAACTTCCACCTCCCGCTGCCCCGCTGGGCACCACAGGGGCTTAAGGTCATTTGTAATAGGAACAGGATTAGGCCATTCGGCCTATCACGTCTACTCTGCCGTTCGATCATGGGTCATCTATCTCACCCTCCAAACCCCATTCTCCTGCGTTCTCCCCATAACCCCTGACACCCGCACTGAGCACCCGGCTTGAGTGCTCCCTGTTTTGCTTTGATATTGCCGTGTATATTTCGTATTTTAGATAGCTGTTTCCTGAGAGCAGCATTTTCACAGTAATTTTATACCTGCAAATAAAGTTTTGTAATAAAACAAATCCAGCGTCACCAACACTTGTACCACTGCATCCCCACTTCAATGTCCTGACTGATGAAGGCTACATACACCAAAAGCCCCTCTTCCTGCATTGCCACTTTCATGGAGCCTACAATTCTAGATCCCTCTGCTCCACAATACTCCCCAAAGTCCTGCCGTTCACTGTGAAGGTCCAAAGTTCATAAGGAAAGAGAGTAGTATTAGTATTAGGCCATTCGGCCCATCAGGTCTCCTCCGCCATTCAATCACGGCTGATCTGTCTTTCCATCTCAACCCCATTCCCCAGCCTTGGTTTGACTTCACAAAATTCGACATCCTGCGCTTATTTGCATTATACACTATTAATGATTTGCCCAACTGAACAAGATCCTGCTGTAATTTTGATAACCAGCTTTGCTTTCTACGAAGATAGACACAAAATGCTGGAGTACCTCTGGCAGCATCTCTGGAGAGCAGGAATGGGTGACGTTCAGGTCGAGACCTTTCAGGCTGATGTCAATGGGAGTGGGTGGTACATAGATAAGGAAGTGTCAGGCGTGAAAACATAACAAAGGGAATGGAGATCAAGGAAAATGTAGACTAGATCATTGTTAGTTGGGAGATGGTAACAACAAAGGAAACATAAAATGCAATCTGAGGAACAGTCGACTGGTCGGAGAACTGGGGAGGAGGAGGGGATGGAGAGAGGGAAAGTAAGGGGTACTTGAAGTTAGAGAAGTCAATGTTTGCTTTCCATGATACCACCCACGTTGGTGTCATCTGCAAAGTTACTAATCACGCCTTGTACATTGATATAAACTATAAACAGTGATGGTCCCGGCACTGATTCCAGAGGTACACCACTCGTTACAAGCTTCCAGTCTGAAAATACCCTTCTTGTCTTGTTGATACTCCACCATCTGCCGCTGTTGGGCTATAAACGTGCAGCCCCTCATGCAGGGAGTTGCTGATTTAAAATTTTGTGTTTGCAAGCAACAGTTTAAAAGATTTACTATCAGCAGCAGACTCTATATGCCGTGGCAAAGGATTCCAAACAGGGATGATTCTGGGGTACAGCTAGTAGCAGAAACAGTCTTTGTTGGTCTTGATGGTTATATAATTCAAGGATTGGTTCAGTCGAGTTCCTGGTGTGTTGTTCCGACTATGAAAGATGGGCAATGTTGGATGGAGCTAATGAGTGGGTTTCTTTGTAGACTGCAGTAAGCCTGGATATTGTACAGCATCTTTGGAGGGTGTCCCATTTGAGTTCATGAAGCATTTCTGTGACACTACTGGTCCTTCTATAGTCACCGGTTACAGCTCTTCTCTGGACCTTCTCAAGGATGTTAATGTGGGTCTAATCAACCCGTACTAATCAAGAATCTATCTATCTCCTCCTTAACAATATCCATTGACTTGGCCTTCACTGCCTTCTGTGGCAACTGAACCGTCCAACCACAACCAGGGAGTGGTCCTGAACTACTACCTACCTCATTGGTGACTCTTGGATGACCTTTGCTGGCTTTACCTGGCACCCAATCTTATTCCCTTATCATGTATCTGTCCACTAAACGGCTCGATTGTAATCATGTGCAGTCTTTCCGCTGGTTGGTCAGCAAGCAACAAAAGCTTTTCACTGTACCCCAGTACACGTGACAATAAACTGAACTGAAATTTGTATCGTCTACAGGTTATGAAATTAAAAGTTAATCTGTGTGGGGAAGGGGTGTGTACACGGGACAGCATCATGCCTGGTGTATGACATGCGGTGTGTGTATATATACGTGCTACACGTGGAAGCATGCTACATGTATGCCCGTTAGCACGGGTAATGCTCCTAGCAGGAGCAGATCATGGAGTGACAGTAGTCACTATGGCGGCACGGTGGTGCAGTGGTAGAGTTGCTGCCTCGCAGCGCCAGAGACCCGGGTTCCATCCGGATTACGGGTGCTGTCTGCACAGAGTTTGTACGTTCTCCCTGTAATCTGAGTGGGTTTTATCTGGGTGCTCCAGTTTCCTCCAAATACATAGAAACATAGAACGTAGGTGTAGGAGTAGGGCCTTCGAGACAGCACCGCCATTCAATATGATCATGGCTGATCATCCAGAATCAGTACCCCGTTCCTGCTTTCTCCCCATATCCCTTGTTTCCTTTAGCCCGAAGAGCTAAATCTAACTCGCTTGAATTCATCCAGTGAATTGGCCTCCACTGCCTTCTGTGGCAGAGAATTCCACAGATTCACAACTCTCTGGGTGAAAACGTTTTTCCTCATCTCAGTCCTAAATGGCCTGCTCCTTATCCTTAAACTGTGACCCCCTGGTTCTGGACTCCCCCAACATTGGGAACATTTTTCCTGCATCTAACCTGTCCAATCCCTGAAGAATTTCATATGTTTCTATAAAATCCCCTTTCATCCTTCTAAATTCCAGCGAATACAAGCCCAGTCGACCCAGTCTTTCATCATATGTCAGTCCCGCCACCCCGGGAATCAACCTGGTGAACCGATGCTGCACTCCCTCAATAGCAAGACGTACAGGCATTAGGTTAATTCTGGTAAAGATTGTAAATTGCTGCTTCTGTGTGTAGGATAGTCTGATTATGCAGGGCTCACTGGTCGGCACGGACTCGGTGGGCCAAAGGGTCTGTTTCCGCACTGTATCTCCAAACTAAACTTAAAATTGAGCACAGGAGGGAATCAATGGCATTACAGGGAGAACGTGCAAACTCCACAAAGTCAGCACGCTCAGAGAAAAGTAGTTGTAGAGAGGGGATCTTATAGAAACTTATAAAATTCTTAAGGGATTGGGCAGGCTAGATGCAGGGAAAATGTTCCCGATGTTGGGGGAGTCCAGAACCAGGGGTCACAGTTTAAGAATAAGGGGTCGGCCATTTAGGACTGAGATGAGGAAAAACCTTTTTACCCAGAGAGTTGTGAATCTCTGGAATTCTCTGCCACAGAAGGCAGTGGAGGCCAATTTACTGGATGTTTTCAAGAGAGAGTTAGATTTAGCTCTTAGGGCTAAGGGAATAAAGGAATGTGGGGAAAAAGCAGGAACAGGGTACTGATTTTGGATGATCAGCCATGATCATATTGAATGGCGGTGCTGGCTCGTAGGGCCGAATGGCCTCCTCCTGCCGCTGTCTTCTTCTATGTTTCTATGATGTTGCCTCTGCTCGGCCTGGCTGCTCGATGTTCCTCAGCACGTCGTCGATGCTGAAGAGACGGAAGATGATCCTCTCGTAGGGTTGCCGATCTCCACACTCGTGCAGACAGGCGAAGGTTGATGCCTGGTCCAGGTACACCAGGTCTGAGTAGCCGCTGGGCCCCGGCTGGATGACCCAGGGCCCCTCCCAGCGGCGCTGCCTGAGGGGGCAGCGGTTCAGGTACACGGCGAGGTTGGTGCGGTTACGGCAGCAGTTGCTCTTGCTGCTGCCGAGGGGGTGGGTGTACAGGAGCCAGGAGAGCTGCTTGCTGGCCGGGCAGCTGAAGCTGACCACGCTGCCCTGGCATCCGTGGTCACTCTCGGGCAGCTGCCGGGCCAGGCGGACGATCTCGAAGAGCCCGGACTCCAGACTGACCGCTTCCACCCGCGCCGGGCGGCGCCAGCACGACCAGGGCCGGGCGTCGGTGCGTGCGTTACAGTACAGCACCCGGTTACCGTACGGCACGGCGATCTCTGCCACCTCGCTCTCCAAAGTCCCGCAGCGCGACACTGGCTCGCCCACCCTCCAGTGCTCACCTCCGTCCTCGCTGTACAGGTAGAAGGTGCGGGGTTTGGTGAAGCAGCCGGGCGGTATCGGGTAGCACCGGTGGCGGGCAATGTAGGCGTAGGCTGGCACTACCAGCGTGCCACACTCTCTCTGAATGCCGTGGCCGGGGCTGACGGAGAAGGTGCCCCAGTGCCGCGCCCGCTCGCCGATCACACTCTCCGTCAGGTCGCTCACCTGCCCCCAGGTGAGCCCCGCGTCCCGGCTGGCCACGTAGCACAGCCTGGCTGCGTTCCGGCCCCAATACCACTGGCTGTGCTCGCTCACCCCCTTCTCCACGCAGTTGAAGAAGAGGTAGACCACCTGCTTCACCCGCTCGTACACCGGGCAAGGGTTCATCGAACGGTAACCACTCTTCACAGCTGTGCTCAACTCCACCACCTCATCCCACTGCCAACGGGAAACCGCACGTCACAAGGTCAGAAATAACAGCACACAATAAGGCCATTCGGCCCACAGTTTAAGAATAAGGGGTAGGCCATTTAGAACGGAGATGAGGAAAAACTTTTTCAGTCAGAGAGTTGTGAATCTGTGGAATTCTCTGCCTCAGAAGGCAGTGGAGGCCAATTCTCTGAATGCATTCAAGAGAGAGCTAGATAGAGCTCTTAAGGATAGCGGAGTAAGGGGGTATGGGGAGAAGGCAGGAACGGGGTACTGATTGAGAATGATCAGCCATGATCACATTGAATGGCAGTGCTGGCTCGAAGGGCCGAATGGCCTCCTCCTGCACCTATTGTCTATTGTCTATTGTCTAAGTCTACTCCACCATTCAATCATGGTTGATCTATCTCTTCCTCCTCCCTTTCAAAATAGAAACGTATAAAATTATAAAAGGGCAAGACAAGCTAGATGCAGAAAAGGGTTCCCAATGTGGGTGGAGTCCAGAACCAGGGGCCACACAGTCTAAGAATAAAGGGGAGGCCATTTAAACCTGAGGTGAGAAAAAAAAAAATCACCCAGAGAGTTGTGAATTTGTGGAATTCTCTTCCACAGAGGGCAGTGGAGGCCAATTCACTGGATGAATTTAAAAGAGTTAGATAGAGCTCTAGGGGCTAGTGGAATCAAGGGATATGGGGAGAAGGCAGGCACAGGTTACTGATTGTGGATAATCAGCCATGATCACAATGAATGGCGGTGCTGGCTCGAAGGGCCAAATGGCCTCCTCCTGCTCCTATTTTCTATATTTTCTATGTTCCTAACCCTATTCTCCTGCCTTCTCCGCTTCCACAACACAGCATGGAGAACAGAGGCTGTAATGATTCATACAATTACACCTGATTGTCACATGTACCCATATGTACACACAGCCCAGACCTTCAGTTTAGTTTAGATCATTATCACGTGTACCGAGCGAGGTACAGTGAAAAGCTTTTTGTTGCGTGCTGCACAGTCAGCAGAAAGACAAATACATGATTACAATCAAGCCATTTACAGTGTACAGATACATGATAAAGGGAATCATAGAAACATAGAAAATAGGTGCAGGAGGAGGTCATTTGGCCCTTCGAGCCAGCACCGCCTTTCATTGTGATCATGGCTGATCATCCACAATCAGTAACCCGTGCCTGCCTTCTCCCCATATCCCTTGATTCCACTAGCCCCTAGAGCTCTAACTAACTCTTTTAAATTCATCCAGTGAATTAGCCTCCACTGCCCTCTGTGGCAGAGAATTCCACAAATTCACAACTCTCAGGGTGAAAAAGTTTCTTCTCACCTCAGTTTTTAATGGCCTCTCCTTTACTCATAGACTGGCCCCTGGTTCTGGACTCCCCCAATATTGGGAACATTTTTCCTGCATCTAGCTTGTCCAGTCCTTTTATAATTTTATACGTCTCTATAAGATCCCCTCTCATCCTTCTAAACTCCAGTGAATACAAGCCCAGTCGTTCCAATCTTTCCACATATGACAGTCCCGCCATCCCGGGGATTAACCTCGTGAACGTTTGGTCACGAAAGAAAGCTTGCGGGGAATAGAAAAACTGACGTAAAAGCTTCTTTAGATATGTAAAAAGGAAAAGATTAGTGAAGACGAATGTAGGTCCCTTCCAGTCAGAGACAGGTGAATTTATAATGGGAAATGAGGAAATGGCAGAACAGTTAAACGAGTACTTTGGTTCTGTCTTCACTAAGGAAGACTCAAACAATCTCCCAGAAATACTGGGGCACCGAGGATCTAGTGGGAGGGAAGAGCTGAAGGGAATCCACATTAGTCAGGAAATATTGAATGGCGGTGCTGGCTCAAAGGGCTGAATGGCCTCCCCCTGCACCTATTTTCTATGTTTCTCTGTTGTTGGATGTAGAGGTTTTAAAGAGTGGAGCGATTGTAATGAATGATTGCAGATCCACTTCTGGGACCAGCACTCTGAGAGTCGCTTGGCTTGGACAGGAAAGTGGGCGGGAAAGTGGGAAAACATAGAACAAGTGCGAACACGGGTGATCAATGGTCGCGTGGACTCGGTGCGCTGAAGGCCCTGCTTCCATGCTGTATCTTTCAATCAATCAATCAAAACCAACCTTCACCGCTCCATCTTGGTTCTTCCCTCTCCGTAACACCAGAACCTTGGCGTCCACATCTGAGGATGATGTCCGTTTCTCGGCAAATGCCAGGAAGACCTGTTGGCTGTTGAGGTAGAGGAGGGAAGGGATGCGGTACACGGGGCCAGGCTGGACACTCTCAAACAACGTCAATGCACTGGAGAGGCTGGCAGCCGCCATACTCAATCCTGCACCAAGAAGAGAAGACAGGAAGGTGAAGAAACAGAAAATAGGTGTAGGAGTAGGCCATTCGGCCCTTCAAGGCAGCACTGCCATTCAATATGATCATGGCTGATCATCCAAAATCAGTACTGCATGTCCCTTGATTCCTTTAGCCCGAAGAGCTAAATCTAACACTTCCATGGTTAGAAACCGTGTCCCCGCAGAGTGTGAATTAATAAATACACGTGCAAATTATTGTCCTCGGTACACATAGAAAATAGGTGCAGGAGGAGGCCATTTGGCCCTACGAGCCAGCACCGCCATTCATTGTGATCATGGCTGATCATCCACAATCAGTAACCTGTGCCTGCCTTCTCCCCATTTCCCCTGATTCCACTAGCCCCTAGAGCTCTATCTAACTCTCTTTTAAATTCATCCAGTGAATTGGCCTCCACTGCCCTCTGTGGCAGAGAATTCCACAAATTCACAACTCCCTGGGCGAAAAAGTTTTTTCTCACCTCAGTTTTAAATGGCCTCCCCTTTATTCTTAGACTGTGGCCCCTGGTTCTGATAATCTTCAGACTGTCAGAAGAAGGCAGGCTGGGCAGAGGATTCTAATACTCGAGTGTTCTCCCACATTCCTCACATTGTCTTCCTCTCCCCCCACGCTCTACCACCATGGAGGTTCCCACCACCGCCGAGGCTCCCGTTCCCATCGAGGCTCAAGGTGCCGCTGAGGCTCCCACCCCAGACAGGCCTCGCCGCCCAGCTTCTCAGCAGTCCCCTGGAAGGCCTGTGGGGCAAATCGGGCCTACTGGGGCACGTTCCGGTCGGCGTCACCGTTGGGGTTGCCACCTATCTCACTCCCAAAATGGGGACAAAGTGACGTCACCGCCCCGCGCCCCACGTGACCAGCGGCCACGTGCTCCCACTCCGCCAATGGTGGCTGCCCGGGTCAGGAGGCGGGTTGCTACGCAACCTATGTTAGGCGAACACAGGCCATGGCAGGATAGGCTAACGGAGTGTGTTCTGGGAAGTGGGGCCGAGTGCTATGCAACCTCCATTAGGCGAACAAACTCGGCCCCGCTCCGTTAACATACTCCATTAGCCTACACTGTCCCGGACGACAGCGGCCCGCAGGCTGAATACAGGACAAGGGCGGTCCCCTATGGGACAAACCAATTTAGCCCAAAATACTGGATGTCCCGGGTAATACGAGACAATTGGCAACCCTAGCCACCGTTGTTTGGCCGGTGGATCAAGCCTGTGTGGCTCCCCTACACTAGTCCCACCTGCCTGCATTTAGGCCATATCCCTCTAAACAATGTTTCCAATGTTGGGGGGAGTCCAGAACCAGGGGCCACACAGTCTAAGAATAAAGGGGAGGACATTTAAAACTGAGGTGAGAATAAACTTTTTCACCCAGAGAGTTGAGAATTTGTGGAATTTTCTGCCACAGAAGGCAGTGGAGGCCGATTCACTGGATGAATTTTAAAAAGAGTTAGATAGAGCTCTAGGGGCTAGTGGAATCAAGGGATATGGGGAGAAGGCAGGCACGGGTTATTGATTGTGGATGATCAGCCATGATCACAATGAATGGCGGTGCTGGCTCGAAGGGCCAAATGGCCTCCTCCTGCACCTATTTTCTATGTTTCTAAACCTTTCCTATCCATGTACCTATCTAAAGGTTTCTTAACATTTGTGATTGTATCTGCCTCAATTAGATATTAAGTAGGAAACTTGCCTTATGGTTGGGGTGTCAAAACTGTACGCTTAGGATTAGTGGGGAGGGGTTTAGAGGGTGGGGGCACAAGGGGCTGCAGATGCTACAGTCTGGACCAAAACAACAAAGTGCTGGAGGAGCCCTGCGGGTCGGTCAGCATCTGCGGGTCGGTCAGCATCTGCGGGTCGGTCAGCATCTGTGGAGGCAGAAGGACGAGCTTTGTAGTGGACGAGTGAAAATGGAGACACAAAAGATGAAAGTCACATATTGCGGAAACAAGCCCTTCGGCCCACCTTGCCCATACTGGTCAACATGCCCCATCTACACTTGTTGAAGGGCTGGAGCAATTAGGCTTGTATACGCTGGAGTTTGGAAGGATGAGGGGGGATCTTATTGAAACATATAAGATAATTAGGGGATTGGACACATTAGAGGCAGGAAACATGTTCCCAATGTTGGGGGAGTCCAGAACAAGGGGCCACAGTTTAAGAATAAGGGGTAGGCCATTTAGAACGGAGATGAGGAAGAACTTTTTCAGTCAGAGAGTGGTGAAGGTGTGGAATTCTCTGCCTCAGAAGGCAGTGGAGGCCAGTTCGTTGGATGCTTTCAAGAGAGAGCTGGATAGAGCTCTTAAGGATAGCGGAGTGAGGGGGTATGGGGAGAAGGCAGGAACGGGGTACTGATTGAGAGTGATCAGCCATGATCACATTGAATGGCGGTGCGTACAGGCTCGAAGGGCTGAATGGCCTCCTCCTGCACCTATTGTCTATTGTCTACACTAGTCCCACCTGCCTGCGTTTGGCCCATATCCCTCCAAACCTGTCCTATCCATGTACCTGGGCCCCGGGCCTGAGGCCTTCACCCTCTGGTAGTGTGGGATCTTGCTGTGCGGGCGCGGCCTAGCTTCAGGCCTCTCGCCCCGGAATTAACATTTTTAATCGCCTTAAAATAAACCGCGGCGAATCCTCGACTCAGACCCGGGCTCAGAGCTGAAGCTTTGGGCTCAGTTCCGGGCCCAGGCCCGAGGCTTCAGGCTCCGCTCCGGGCCGAGGCATCAGGCTCACCCTCGGACCCAGGGCCGAGGCCTCAGGCTCACCCTCGGGCCCAGGGCCGAGGCCTCAGACCTCGCCTAAACCGCCGCCAGGTTATCCGCAACGCAATACGGCCGATTTGACGGAATATAAATAACTTTAATTTTACCTCAGTCTCTGAAGGCCTCGTCGCTATGGTGACCGCCCTGGCGATGCTGAGCATGCGCGGGCCGCGCTGGCCGCTGGGAGTTGTAGTCCTTTTTTTTCTGCAAGGATGTCCCATTGGGTCTATTCACAAAATGCTGGAGTATGCTGGAGCGGAGTCAGGGGGTATGGGGAGAAGGCAGGAACGGGGTACTGATTGAGAATGATCAGCCATGATCACATTGAATGGTGGTGCTGGCTCAAAGGGCCGAATGGCCTACTCCTGCACCTATTGTCTATAACTCAGCGGATCAGGCAGCATCTCAGGAGAGAAGGAATGGGTGACGTTTCGGGTCGAGACCCTTCTTCAGACTCGCATTGGGTCTGAAGGGTCTCGACCCGAAACGTCGCCAATTCCCTCTCTCCTAGATGCTGCCTGACCTGCTGAGTTACTCCAGCATTTTGTGATGTCCCACTGGGTCCAACTTCCAACTGTACACCTGGGAACTGCAGTCAGCATTGCAGTGCAGGGAATTAGTGCAGCCCACTTTGCACATTGCTGGTATAACACAACTGTAGCAGAAATATCAGGCCATTCAGCCCTCAGTGCTAATCCATTCAGAAACTTCCATCAGTTTAATGGCCCATAACTGGGTCACAGTTTAAGACTAAGAGAGTTAGATAGAGCTCTTAATGATAGCGGAGTCAAGGGATATTGGGAGAAGGCAGGAACGGGGTACTGATTGTGCATGATCAGCTATGATCACGGTGAATGGCGGTGCTGGCTCGAAGGGCCGAATGGCCTACTCCTGCACATATAGACAATAGACAATAGACAATAGGTGCAGGAGTAGGCCATTCAGCCCTTCGAGCCAGCACCGCCATTCAATGCGATCATGGCTGATCACTCTCAATCAGTACCCCGTTCCTGCCTTCTCCCCATACCCCCTTACTCCGCTATCCTTAAGAGCTCTATCCAGCTCTCTCTTGAAAGCATCCAACGAACTGGCCTCCACTGCCTTCTGAGGCAGAGAATTCCACACCTTCACCACCCTCTGACTGAAAAAGTTCTTCCTCATCTCCGTTCTAAATGGCCTACCCCTTATTCTCAAACTGTGGCCCCTTGTTCTGGACTCCCCCAACATTGGGAACATGTTATCTGCCTCTAATGTGTCCAATCCCCTAATTATCTTATATGTTTCAATAAGATCCCCCCTCATCCTTCTCAATTCCAGTGTATACAAGCCCAATCGCTCCAGCCTTTCAACATACGACAGTCCCGCCATTCCGGGAATTAACCTAGTGAACCTACGCTGCACGCCCTCCATAGCAAGAACATCCTTCCTCAAATTTGGAGACCAAAACTGCACACAGTACTCCAGGTGCGGTCTCACCAGGGCCCGGTACAACTGTAGAAGGACCTCTTTGCTCCTATACTCAACTCCTCTTGTTACGAAGGCCAACATTCCATTGGCTTTCTTCACTGCCTGCTGAACCTGCATGCTTCCTTTCATTGACTGATGCACTAGGACACCCAGATCTCGTTGAACTCCCCCTCCTCCTAACTTGACACCATTCAGATAATAATCTGCCTTTCTATTCTTACTTCCAAAGTGAATAACCTCACACTTATCTACATTAAACTGCATCTGCCATGTATCCGCCCACTCTTGTCTATAATAAGGGGGTAGGCCAGTTAGAATGGAGATGAGGAAAAACTTTTTCACTCAGAGAATTGTGAATCTGTGGAATTCTCTGCCTCAGAAGGCAGTGGAGGCCAATTCTCTGGATGCTTTCAAGAGAGAGTTAGATAGAGCTCTTAAAGATAGCGGAGTCAGGGGATATGGGGAGAAGGCAGGAATGGGGTACTGATTGTGGATGTTCAGCCATGATCACGGTGAATGGCGGTGCTGGCTCGAAGGGCCGAATGGCCTACTCCTGCATCTATTGTTTATTGTCTATATAAACTGGACTTAATTGGAATATCTCCATTGATTGAAAATAGACACAAAAAGTTGGAGTAACTCAGCGGGTCAGACAGCATCCCTGGAGAAAAGGAATAGGTGACGTTTCAGGGTCGAGACCCTTCTTCAGACTTTTTTTCCCCTCGTTAATTATATTGTTTACAGAGTACTATGTTTACATATTCTGTTGTGCTGCTGCAAGTAAGAATTTTGTTGTTCTATCTGGGACGTATGACAATAAACACTCTTGACCATGCCAACCCTATGCCAATCTGCACTAGTTCCCATTTGCCCGTATTTGGTCTGCATCCCTCTTCAGTCTTTTGTTGGTGTTAATATTACTAACACTCTGTCAAGAAGGCACACCAACAACTCTACTTCCCGAGGAGACTGAGGAAATTTGGCACGATTCCAATGAATCTTACAAATTTCTAGATGCCCCATAGAAACCGTACTGTTGGGATGCATCACAGCTTGGTTTGGGAACAGCTTTATGTAAGACCACAAAAAATCGCAGAGTGTTGTAGGTGTAGCCCAGTCTATCACACAGACCAGACTTCCCAATGTGAAGAAGGGTCTCAAACCAAAACGTCATCTATCTGGGTGCTCAATCATCCTACCACAACCAGAGAGCAGTGCTGAACTACTATCAACCTCTTTGGTGACCCTCAGACTTTCCTTAATTGGACTTTGCTGGCTTTACCTTGCACTAAACGTTATTTCCTTATCATGTATCTATACACTGTAAATGGCTTGATTGCAATCATGTATTGTCTTTAAATGCAACAAAAACTTTCCACTGTATCTCGGTACATGTGACAATAAACTAAACTGAACTGAAACTGAACTCCAATGATGCTGCCTAACTCTCTGAGTTACTCCGGCACTTTGTGACCTTTATTAAGAATCTGAGAGGCAACTTTTTCCACACAGAGGGTGGTGGGTGTATGGAACGAGCTGCCAGAGGAGGTAGCTGAGGCAGGTACTATCACAACATTTAAAAGACACTTGGACAGGTATAAGGATAGGAAAGGTTTTGAGGGATACGGGCCACATGCGGGCAGGTGGGACGAGCGTAGGTGGGGCATGTTGGCTGGCATAAACGATTAGGGCCGAAGGGCTTGATTCTGTGTTGTATGACTACAATATATTCCATCTCTCATGCACTTGGCCATTCGCAGCTCAGCGGCAGAAAAGATATCATACTAACATTTAGCTTAGTTTAAAGAAACAGCACAGAAACAGGCCCTTCGGCCCACCGACCAGCGATCCCCACACATTAACACTATCTTACACAGATTAGGGACAATTTACATTCGTACCAATGCCAATTAACCTACAAACTTGCACGTCTTTTGAGTGTGGGAGGAAATCTTGGAGAAAGCCCACGTGGTTATAGGAAGAATGTATAAACACCGTACATCCAGCACCCTGTCGGGATCGAACCCGGGTCTCCGGCGATGCAAGAGCTGTAAGGTAGCGACTCTACCACTGCGCCACCGTTAATTCCACAGTGCAAGATGACACGTGATGTGGACACTGAAATAGAGTCATAGAAATGATACAGCATGGAAACAGGTCCTTCAGTCCAACATGCCCACACCAGCCAACATGTCCCAGCTACACTAGTCCCACCTGCCTGTGTTTGGTCCATATCCCCCCAAACCTGTCCTATCGTACCTGTCTGTTTCTTAAACGTTGGGATAGTCCCAGCCTCAACTACCTCCTCCGGCAGCTTGTTCCATACACCCTCTGCATGCAAAAGTTATCCCTCGGATTCCTATTAAATCTTTTCCCCTTCACCTTAAACCTCTTAAAGATAGCGGAGTCGGGAACGGGGTACTGATTGTGGATGATCAGCCAGTGAATGGCGGTGCTGGCTCAAAGGGCCGAATGGCCTACTCCTGCACCTATTGCCTATTGTCTATGGCCTCTGGTCTTCGATTCACCTACTCTTGGCAAGAGAATCTGTGCATCTACCTGATCTATTCCTCTCATGATTTTATACACATCAGGAAGATCACCCCTCATCCTCCTGTGCTCCAGGGAATAGAGACCTACCCTGCTCAACATCTCCCTATAAGCTCAGACCCTCTAGTCCTGGCAACATCCTCGTAAAGCAATAATGAGACTTCCCTTTTTTTTAATATAGACTTTAATTCATAAATAAATATACAACAACACCGAACACAAGAAATACAGCTTTTTGAGAGACCGTCCGTTCCAACTGTTGGCATGAGAATGAACATTTTAAATCCACCAATTTAATCATTTGAATGTTCACATTCACAAAGCCCCCAAAAAACATTAATCTTTGTAATATAACAACAAACGCAGGTCTCTGCCTAGGTCAAAAGCAAACAAAACGTGGCTGGATCAAAAATCTTTGGGATTGGACAAGAGAGGTGGAGGAAGAGAAGGCCGGGTGGGGATGGGATTGTGCAGCAAGCCTAGATTGTAAAGCACACCGATTTCTAGAGAGGGGGAATGTGTGGGTTGAAAGGGGACAAGTGTGGAAGAGGTCAGGATGTAGCTTTTAAGCTGTGGGAGATACAAGCTACTGCAGATGCTGGTTTATACGGGGAAAAAAAGACGCAGAGTGCTGGAATAACTCAGCTGGTCGGGCAGCATCTCTGGAGAATTTGAAAAGGTCATCAGTCTGAAGAAGGGTCTCGACCCGAAACGTCACCCATTCCTTCTCTCCCGAGATGCTGCCTGTCCCGCTGAGTTACTCCAGCACTTTGTGTCTACCTTCAAAGATGGAAAGGTGATGTTTTGGGTCGAGACCCTTCTTCAGACTGATTGTAGTCGGGGGTAAGAAAGCTGGAAGAGTAGAGAGGCAGGATAAAGCCTGACGAGTGATAGGTGGATATAGGCGATGAGGGGTGGTGGGGGGGTTGATTGGCGGGGGGGGGGGGGGAGAGGAGTTGATTGTCAGATGGTTGGAAAAAGACCAGACAAAAAGGTGTGAGACACGGAGAGGTGGAAATTTTGAAGCCAGAGGAGGGAATATAGATGGACGTGGGGGGGGAGGGGGGAGAGAGAGAGGAGGAGGGGGCTTCATCACTACAGATACATTGCAAACTCTTTCCATATCTCAGGCGCCACACTGATGTAGCTGCAAATTAAAACGTATATGGACATAGTTGAATTTGCATCGAGCCAACACTCCTGAGTGGGCTCTTGAAATATTAGCGGTGGAGAGGGAGGTGGTGTGGGAAGAGGAGCAAATAATCATACAAAACTTCCAGTCAAGGGACAGAAGCCATGAGGTAATAACACTGTCGGAGCGAGAGATGTGGGGAAGCACAGCGAGGTTACAGTCCAACTCTCTCACACAGAAACTGTGCGCAGGACGCATGTTAACATTTGCAGCATCGACTTTGCCGCTCCCTTGCCATGCACCCGAGGGCTGGACTCTAGGCTGTGCTCTGGTGCAATGTGCCGTGAAGTCCCTGGGCAGGGGGCTTGCTGGAGGTCCCAGGAATCTCCGCAGCACACGCCTCAGCCCCAGTCCGCTCTGGGGTCACAGCAGCAGCAGCCGATGTAGGGCGGTGCAAAGCTGACTTCCAGGCAGCGGCTCCAGCATGCACAAAGACGGGGCGCTGCCTTTGACAGTGGTCGATGTTCAGAATCCATTTTTGCGAGTGGCAGCGGATTTGAAAAGTGAACCTTTTCTAGCAATTTCACATCCTTGAATCCGAAGCGGGGCGGGTGAACCAAGTCCGGTGTCCCAATTCACTGCCGGTCCCTCCTGACTCCAACGCAGGTTGATGGTGGTGAGTAAAGTTATCTGCTGTCCAATGCTGGACCCAGCCACAAGGGCAACAACAAAGCATCTACACAGTGTTTGTCTTTGCCAATGCACCTACATTCACTTCTCCGTGGATAGTCACCTTGTGGTGGTGGAGAAGCTTGTGTGGTCCTCAGATCCTGAGGGCGATGCCGTCTGGAGCTACCCTCCTGTTAGGGTCACCCATGGCGTTAATGTCGAGGGGGAGGTCCCTGACAAAGAGCGATCCAACCAAGACCTCAACGGTGGAACAGGCGGAGGGAGGATGATGGCTGACTTTAGTGGAGCGTCACAACGGCTGGGAAGGCGGATGGATGGAGGCTGCAGCAGGAAAGGGTCCCCAGTCGTCTTGGACTCCACGCCACTGGATCCTGACCCAGATCTGTCAAGGACCGTGTGGTGGCTGTCTGTGCACCAGTCTCCCCACGTTAAACACAGTCATGCACAGGCGTCCTCCATGAGAGGACAATCATACTCGCTTCGAGGACCGCCGATGATGATGATGATGATGACCTACTTTTAGTCCGACCAACAAGCTAGAGGGGCCCCTTTCTGCTGCAACAATCTCCAGCAGGTGCGGTCGATGAGGAGAACACCTTTCAGACACATACCCGCGGAACAAAGGAGTTCATCAGCATTTCACAAAGTGCAAGGCTTCCAAGTACTTCAATCTTATTGCTTCTCCCACATTTAAAAGTTCTCAAATAAATTACTATGAAAATACATTTAATTTTAAAAAAAAGTAACAGACTAAAACGTGGCGTAGAACTCTGGAAGCCTGTGCTGAGAGAGTCTGCGGACTTAGTAATCAGTCAACTCAAACCCCAGAAGATAACTCGCAAAAAGACACACACACATACATAAAAAAAAACTTAAATGTAAAGTCTCCACTTCCCGAACATGCATAATTTCAACCCACATAACTGGGGTGATCTGGGTGCAGACCAAAGATACTAGAGGAGCAAGATGAACCACTCCGTCGATTTTGCCTATACTGAAGTGTATTACGCAAAGGATCGTAACGTCCGCCATTTTAGTAAGCAAAACCCAACGTTCGGTATCCCTCTCGTAGTGTAATCAATGTTTTGGGGGAACTGTATGTGTGACGATACCATAAAAATGCAGAATATATCCCATCTATCAATTCACAGATTTTTGTTATTTTTCTTTTAAAATGTTTCTGCAAGTTTCAGCCTACTAAAATGGCCGCCGTGACATTCTACGGTTTTCACGGTCGAGTGGTCTATCTTGCTCTGCTCTAGTATCTTTGGTGCAGACTGAAGTCTCCCTCCTCTCCCCGATTCATGGTGGATTGGAAATTACCGCTGAGCAAAACAGTGGGGTTTTCCACTGATGTCCAAAGATAAGACCGCTGTTTTTTAATGATGTTGAGAATTGGAAAATTAATGATGTTGAATGAGAAACTCCTGTCCCTGAGGCACGGTGAAGTAGAACTTGGATGGGCATCAGGGGAGGGGGCGGGGGGCAATCAAAGACTCGTGTGAGTCTCTCAAGGTTCAGGCTGAGGCCCACCCAGAAGCTGGAGATGTTTGGGCAGTTGGAACTTCCCTGCTTTTATTCACTCGCTGTTATTTTTTAAATTGCAAAAAATACTTTATTAAAAGTCAAGAAACTCGATGAATTCTGTTAAAATGTTTTTATATATTTCCCTGTGGAATTGGGTGCAGAACGTGTAGGAAAAAAACTGCAGATGCTGGTTTAAATCGAAGGTAGACACAAAATGCTGGAGTAAATCAACCGGTCAGGCAGCATCTCGGGAGAGAAGGAATGGGTAATGTTTCAGGTCGAGACCCTTCTTCAGACTGAAGTCTGAAGAAAGGTCTCGACTCGAAACGTCACCCATTCCTTCTCTCCCGAGATGCTGCCTGTCCCGCTGAGTTACTCCAGCATTTTGTGACTATCTTCGGTGTAAACCAGCATCTGCAGTTCCTTCCAGACACATCTTGTCTGCTTGAGCTCAATCTGAAGAAGGGCCTCGACCCTAAACGTCACCCATTCCTTCTCTCCAGAGATGCTGCCTGTCCCGCTGAGTTTCTCCGGCATTTTGTGCCTATCTTCTTCATAACACTACGGATATCTGAAATAAAAACACACAAAAAAAAAATGCCGGAAATACTCAAGGGTCAGTCAGCATCTGGAGGGAAACAAAGATCTTTCATCAGCCAGATTGCTGCAGCAAAACTGGCTGCTGTCAGCTCACACAGCACAGACTAAGAACCAGAGTCACCACTGCCCACACCACAGCAATGCTGCTCTCTTTATAAATAAAGGTGAACATAGTTTACTAAATTAATGCACAAAATAATCACATCTCAGTTCTGCACATACTAAAATAAAACTTTTCAAGTGCAAATTAAGACTTACAGTTTATCCAAATGCAATAAATACACTAAATATATCCTCTTAAACCTTTGGCAAAACGCTTCAGCCTCAAATGTACGGACAGGGACAAGACAATGCAGGGTCATTGTCAGAGTCTTCACCGGTCCCTGCTGCAGTCACTCCTGCCAGCAATAATACTTGAAGTAGTAGTCACACACACACAAGCATGCGCACGCACAGGCGTTCACACACACATACAAGCATGTATACACGCACACACAAGCGTGCGTACACACAAGCGTGCAAACACACAAGCATGCACACACACGCACACACAAGTGCGCGCACACACTCATACGCTCAAACATACAGATGCACGTTCAAACACGCACACAAAGATGCATGCTCTCTCAGACACGCATGTTCAGACAGGTAAACACACACCTGTGCAAGGATCACTCCAGCACATGTCACGCACGCACACACGTGCAATTTCATTGCCGCAGTAAAACACACTTGTCCACAAACTCCGGCTCGCTCTCTCCACACTGCTGTCACTGCTGCCGCACGCTAACAGCCGGGGCCGGCTGGGCAGTGGTGAAATGTGAAGCCTGTCTGGCGATCTCTGGTGATCCGAGCGGCGAGAGTGCCGGCCGTGTAAATGCCAGAGCGACGGGCTGGAGGGTTGCATCACTCCCAATGTCAGCACTCCCCTCGTCTGCAGCGGTGGCAGGATCGGCGGCCAAGCTGAAGAGAGGTGTGTAGGAAGGAACTGCAGATGCTGGTCTAAACCGTAGATAGACACAAAAAGCTGGAGTAACTCGGCACAGGCAGCATCTCAACATTTCCAGTGTACAGAATGTACAGCAAAGCATCACAGAGGGTCTACGCTCAGCAGCTGTTTGCCAACACACCTGCATGCCTGTACGTCTGCACACCAGCACACCTGCACATCTGTACGCTTGCACACCTGTACGCCTGCACACCTGTACCCCTGCACACCTGTACGCTTGCACACCTGTACGCCTGTACATCTGTATGCCTGCACACATGTACATCTGTACGCCTGCACACCTGTACATCTGTATGCCTGCACATCTGTACGCTTGCACACCTGTACACCTGCACATCTGTACGCTTGCACACCTGTACTCTTGCACACCTGTACGCCTGCACACATGTACGCATGCACACTTGTACATCCGTACGTCTGCACACCTGTACGCGTGCACACCTGTACGCCTGCATGCCTGTACACTTGCACACCTGTACATCTTTACGCCTGCACACCTGTACATCTGTACGCCTGCACACCTTTACGGCTGCACATCTGTACGCATGCACACCTGTACCGCTCCGGACAGGTTCCTGGCACTCGCTGGCCAAGTCCCCACAACACAGAACGCTGATGGGAACACAAAGTGTCGGGGTAACTCAGCGGCTCCGGCAGCATCCCTGGAGGGCAAGACGGACGATGTTTCGGCTCGTCTGGAGACTCGAAACGTCGCCTACCCTTGTCCTCTGCAGATGCCGCCTGACCCGCTGAGTTACTCCGGCACTTTACATTCTATGCAAGATATTCCAGCACCTGCAGTTCGCCATTGTTGGCCTACGGCACGGATGGATTCTGTTTGCGGTGGTGTTTATATCAGACAGATGCAGTTGGCTCCAGTGAATAAACATATAGCACCGCGGTGGAAGAGACCAGCAGGCAGGAAGTGACAAGAACCTCCTAGCAAACGGGCCACACATCTACTCTGGATTAAAGCCAGCCTCGTTGTTCACCCCCCTCACCCTGGGGACAGCATCGGCAGTGTATCGCCCTCTACATCTCTGCTTCAGCGCACACGGGTCTACTGGCATTCCCCACACGCTCTCCCTCTCACTCTCACTCTCTCTCTCTCTCTCGCGCTCCAACGCCACACTGCAGGAGCATCTTTAAACGCGGGCGATCAGGCCGTTCTTCTCCGGCTCGAGGAAGTGTTTGACCAGCGCGTCGATCAGTTTGTCCAGCTCCTCTTCCAGGTAGGCCGTGTCACTGGATAAAAGGAGAGAAGCCATTCGTTTGAAACTCGAGGAAAAACCTTTTTCCACCCAGAGAGTTGTGAATCTGTGGAATTAATTCTCTTCCACAGAAGGCAGTGGAGGCCAATTCACTGGATGTTTTCAAGAGAGAGTTAGATAGGGCTCTTAAAGATAGTGGAGTCAAGGGATATGGGGAGAAGGCAGGCATGGGGTACTGATTGTGGATGATCAGCCATAATCACATTGAATGGCAGTGCTGGCTCAAAGGGCCGAATGGCCTCCTCCTGCACCTATGTTTCTAAGTCAAGTAAGAGGCAAAACATATGCAGTTGTCAACCAATACATTTTGGGAGGGGCCAGAGACTGCAGATGCTGGAATCTTGTACAAAACGCAAAGTGCTGGGGGATTTTTACGTGGGTTTGCCAGGACTTGAGGGCCTGAGCTGCAGGAGAGGTTGGGCAAGCTTGGATTTTATTAGGATTTAGTGATTTTATGAATTGTTGGGATTTTATGAATGAATAAATAATTGAATGATACTTTATTATCATGTGACATGGCACCATGAAATCCTTTTGTTTTGCGTACCATACACAAAATGTGCAGAGTTAAAGTGACCACTCACAGTCTTTTTCCAGACTGTTATCAGGCAACTGAACCATCCTATCACCAACCAGAGAGCGGTCGGTCCCTGCGGAGTTTGTACCTTCTCCCTGTGACCATGTGGGAGGATTCCAAAACTATGGGAGGGCGGTCACGGTGGCGCAGCGGTAGAGTCGCTGCCTTACAGCGCTTGCAGCGCCGGAGACCCGGGTTCCATCCTGACTATGGGTGCCGTCTTATTCTTAGACTGTGGCCCCTGGTTCTGGACTCCCCCAACATTGGGAACATTTTTCCTGCATCTAGCTTGCCCAGTCCTTTTATAATTTTATATGTTTCACTAAGATCCCTTCTCATCCTTCTAAATTCCAGTGAATACAAGCCCTGTCTTTCCAATTTTTCCTCATATGACAGTCGTGCCATCTCAGGGATTAACCTCGTGAACCTTCACTGCACTGCCTCAATAGCAAGAACGTCCTTCCTCAAATTAGGAGACCAAACTGCACACAATTCTCCAGATGTGGTCTCACCAGGGCCCTGTACAACTGCAGAAGGACCTCTTTACTCCTATACTCGAATGCTATACTTATAGGAGAGGACAGGTTTGGAGGGATATGGGCCAAACGCGGGCAGGTGGGACTGGCGTAGTTGGGACATGTTGGTTGGTGTGGGCAAGTTAGGTTGAAGGGCCTGTTTCCACGCTGAATCACTCTGTAACCGTCCTCCCTGTGTCACCTCACCCCTCCCAGTCAGAATTGGACTCACTTCCCCCGTCAACTCATGGACCACCCTCACAGTGAGAAAGTTGCCCCCATGCCGTGCTTAAATCATTCCCCTCTCACCTTGAGCCTGTGCCTTATAGTTTTTAGTTTTAGAGATACAGCGCGGAAACATGCCCTTCGGCCCACAGAGTCCACGCCGACCAGCGATCCCAGCACACTAACAGTATCTTACACCCACTAGGGACAATTTACACAAAAATACTCTCAATGTTGGGGGAATCCAGAACCAGTCTAAGAATAAAGGGGACGACATTTAAAACTGAGGTGAGAAAAAAGTTTTTCATCCAGAGATTTGTGAATTCTCTGCTGCAGATGGCAGTGGAGGCCAATTCACTGGATGAATTTAAAAGAGAGTAAGATAGAGCTCTAGGGGCTAGTGGAATCAAGTGATATGGGGAGAGGTTGGGCACAGGTTACTGATTGTGGATGATCAGCCACGATCACAATGAATGGCCGTGCTGGCTCGAAGGGCCAAACGGCCTCCTCCTGCACCTATTTTCTATGTTTCTATAGCCATGTAACCGAAGACAGACACATGATACTGGAGTAACTCAGCGGGACAGGAAGCGGTCCTGGAGAGATGGAATGGGTGACGTTTCGGGTCCTCTGGGTGATTTGGGTTTAATATTACATGTACTGACGTACAGTGAAAAGCTTTTTTGTTGCGCGCTATCCAGTCAGCGGAAAGACTGCACGTGGTTATCTGAAGAAAGGTCTCGTCCCGAAACGTCATCCATTCTTTCTCTCCAGGGACGCAACCTGTCCAGCTGAGTTACTCCAGCATTTTGTGCCTATCTGCTGTTCCTTCATACACTATCCACACAACCGATCGGTGGCAGACTGACCTCTGTCCTGGCGGGGCGCAGAACTCGGCGTAGTATTTGATCTTGGGCTCCGTGCCGCTGGCCCTGAGTGTGGACACACAGCCGTTGAGGAAGGTGAAGGTGATCATCTGGCTGCTCCTGCTCACCGGCAGCACCTGGTGGGGAAAGGGACTAGTTACAACCGGGACAGCTGGCTCCAGCACAACATCATAGAGAGAGGCAGAAGGGTCTCGACCCGAAACGTTACCCATTCCTTCTCTCCAGAGATGCTGCCTGTTCTACTGAGTTACTCCAGATTTTTGTGTCTATCTTCGTTTTAGAAACATAGAAAATAGGAGCAGGAGGAGGCCATTTGGCCCTTCGAGCCATTCAATGTGATCATGACTGATCATCCACAATCAGTAACCCGTGCCTGCCTTCTCCCCATATCCCTTGATTCCGCTAGGTAGGCTGCTCTGGAAGGTTAAATCGCATGGGATTCAAGGAGAGATAGCTGAATGGATAGAAAATTGGCTCCATGGAAGGAAGCTGAGGGTGATGGTGGTCGGTTGCCTCTTGGACTGGAGGCCTGTGACTAGTGGTGTGCCTCAGGGTTCAGTGTTGGGCCCGTTACTGTTTGTCATCTACATCAATGATTTGGATGAGAACACACAGGGCAAGATTAGCAAGTTTGCTGATGATACAAAAGTGGGTGGTGTTGCAGACAGTGAAGATGGTTGTGAAAGATTGCAGAAGGATTAGGATCGATTGACCAGGTGGGAGGAGGAATGGTTGATGGAATTTAATACAGAGAAATGTGTGATGCTGCATTTTGGGAAGTCTAACAAGGAGTACCTGGAGTACTGTGTGCAGTTTTGGTCTCCAAATTTGAGGAAGGATATTCTTGCTATGGAGGGCGTGCAGCGTAGGTTAATTCACTAGGTTAATTCCCGGAATGGCGGGACTGTCGTATGTTGAAAGGCTGGAGCGATTGGGCTTGTATACACTGGAATTTAGAAGGATGAGGGGGGATCTTATTGAAACATATAAGATAATTAGGGGATTGGACACATTAGAGGCAGGAAACATGTTCCCAATGTTGGGGGAGTCCAGAACAAGGGGCCACAGTTTAAAAATAAGGGGTAGGCCATTTAGAACGGAGATGAGGAAGAACTTTTTCAGTCAGAGAGTGGTGAAGGTGTGGAATTCTCTGCCTCAGAAGGCAGTGGAGGCCAGTTCGTTGGATGCTTTCAAGAGAGAGCTGGATAGAGCTCTTAAGGATAGCGGAGTGAGGGGGTATGGGGAGAAGGCAGGAACGGGGTACTGATTGAGAGTGATCAGCCATGATCGCATTGAATGGCGGTGCTGGCTCGAAGGGCTGAATGGCCTACTCCTGCACCTATTGTCTATTGTCTATTGTCTAAGGGCAGGACCTACACAGTGAATGGGCGGCCTCTGGGGAGTGTTGTTGAGCAGAGGGATCTAGGAGTGCAGGTGCATGGTTCCTTGAAGGTCGAGTTGCAAGTAGATAAGGTGGTCAAAAAGGCTTTTGGTACATTGGCCTTCATCAGTCAGAGTATTAACTATAGAAGTTGGGAGGTCATGTTGCAGTTATATAAGAATTGGTGAGTATTGCGTTCAGTTCTGGGCACCATGTTATTGGAAAGTTGTTGTCAAGCTGGAAAGGGTACAGAGAAGATTTACAAGGATGTTGCCAGGACTAGAGGGTGTGAGTTATAGGGAGAGGTTGAACAGGCTGGGTCTCTATTCCATGGAGCGCAGGAGGATGAGGGGTGATCTTATAGAGGTGTATAAAATCATGAGAGGAATAGATCGGGTAGATGCACAGAGGCTTTTACCCAGAGTAGGGGAATCGAGGACGAGAGGATATAGGTTTAAGGTGAAGGGGAATAGGAATCTGAGGGGTAACTTTGTCACACAAAGAATGGTGGGTGCATGGAACAAGCTGCCAGAGGAGGTAGTTGAGGCTGGGACTATCCCAATGTTTAAGAAACAGTTATACAGTTTAAGAAACAGTTATACAGGTTTTGAGTGATATGGGCCAAACGCAAGTAGGTGGAACTAGTGTAGTAGATGGGACATGTTGGCCAGTGTGGGCAAGTTGGGCCGAAGGGCCTATTTCTGTGCTGTAAGTCTCTATGACGGATCCAAAATAAGGAAGAAGAGGCATTGATGGGCTTTCTTTGTGATTGCAATAATATTCTGGGCCCATAATCCTTCCAGGTATCAAACAGTGTGAAACAGACACCTCTTTGCAGCAGCAAGCCACCACTTTCTAACACGGCCTTCTTCATTTCACGTGCGGCGTGATATGAAGACTCGGGGTGTGAGAATCGTGCACGAGAGTGAGAACGAGTTGAGGTGTGAGTGTGAGGTGCCGACGTTGGGAACATTCTTGCAGCTGTGAGGAACGTGGGAGGGAGGGAGGGGGGGAGGAAGGAGAGAGGGGGAAGGGGAGGGAGCAGCGCACGAGGGAGGGAGGGGTGGTTGGGGAGGGAGGCAGGGTGGCAGGGAGGGAGTGGGAGGGGTGGTTTGGGGAGGGAGCGGTGTAGGAGGCAGGGGGTAGGGAGGGAGTGGGAGGGGTGGTTTGGGGAGGGAGCAGTGTAGGAGGCAGGGTGGCAGGGGGTAGGGAGGGAGTGGGAGGGGTGGTTTGGGGGGGGAGTGGTGTAGGAGGCAGGGTGGCAGGGGGGAGGGAGGGAGTGGGAGGGGTGGTTGGGGGGGAGCGGTGTAGGAGGCAGGGTGGCAGGGGGTAGGGAGGGAGTGGGAGGGGTGGTTTGGGGGGGGAGCGGTGTAGGAGGCAGGGTGGCAGGGGGTAGGGAGGGAGTGGGAGGGGTGGTTTGGGGAGGGAGCGGTGTAGGAGGCAGGGGGTAGGGAGGGAGTGGGAGGGGTGGTTTGGGGAGGGAGCGGTGTAGGAGGCAGGGTGGCAGGGGGTAGGGAGGGAGCGGGAGGGGTGGTTTGGGGAGGGAGCGGTGTAGGAGGCAGGGTGGCAGGGGGTAGGGAGGGAGTGGGAGGGGTGGTTTGGGGAGGGAGCGGTGTAGGAGGCAGGGGGTAGGGAGGGAGTGGGAGGGGTGGTTTGGGGAGGGAGCGGTGTAGGAGGCAGGGTGGCAGGGGGTAGGGAGGGAGCGGGTGGTTTGGGGGGGGATCGGTGTAGGAGGCAGGGTGGCGGGGGGGAGGGAGGGGGTGGGAGTGGTGGTTTGGGAGGGAGCGGTGTAGGAGGCAGGGTGGCAGGGGGTAGGGAGGGAGTGGGTGGTTTGGGGGGGGGATCGGTGTAGGAGGCAGGGTGGCAGAGGGGAGGGAGGGAATGGGAAGGATGGTTTGGGGAGGGAGCGGTGCAGGAGGCAGGGTGGCAGGGGGGAGGGAGGGAGGGGTTGAGGGGTGGTTGGGGGAGGGAGCGGTGCAGGTGGCAGAGTGGCGGGGGGAGGGAGGGAATGGGAGGGGTGGTTTGGGGAGGGAGCGGTGTAGGAGGCAGGGTGGCAGGGGGGGAGGGAGGGGGCAAGCAAGGGTCCGCGTGTGTGGATTCGGGGGGCGTGGGCTTCACAGAGTGAGTGCGTGTTCAGCACAAACAAAGACAGCAAGGGAGAATTGCATGCAAAGCTCTCCCAGGAATGCTGACCACTGCGATCCCAGGAGAGGTGTGGAAAAGAAAAGGGAGGTAATATGTGATTGTGGAAATGAAAACGATAAAACAATAAATTTTCAGCAGTTAATGGAATCAAAGGAGGTCATGTCAGTGTGGGAACAATGACTCTGACTCTCCGTGTAGGAAAGGACTGTAGATGCTGGTTTAAATCAAAGATAGACACAAAATGCTGGAGTAACTCAGCGGGTCAGGCAGTATATCTGGAGAGAAGGAATGGGTGACGTTTCAGGTCGAGACCCTTCTTCAGACCCTTTTCTGAATGGGCTGAATGGCCTAATTCTTCTCCTAGAATTTATGAATTTAGTCCTGGAGGGACCCAGCATGTCAGTCAGCATTTAAAATACACGTGGACAGGTACATGATAGGAAAGCTCCAGAGGATATGGACCAAAAGTGGGTAAATGGGACAGGCTTAGATGGTCGGCATGGGTGAGTTGGGATGAGGGGCTGGTTTCCGTGCAGTATCACTCTGACTCCATCTGTGGAGGGACGACATTTTGGTTCAAGATGCATCTTCAGATTCTTTATAATAAATGCGAACAGTAAAGTTTTTATCAAATCTGCTTTGTGATGAGCAGGGAATTTTAGAGAATGTATAAATATGCGTGTGAATCAGACTCCGGTCTCGACCCGAAAAATCACCCATTCCTTCTCTCCAGTGATGCTGCCTGTCCCACTGAGTTACTCCAGCTTTATGTGTCCCACATATTAAAAATGTACCTATTCACACACAACTTTGAAAAACAGTAGACAGCAACTATCCATATTAATAACAGTCAGCAGTAAAATCACAGCAGGAATTAATCTTGTTCAAATAATGTTGATATGTCCATTAGTCCCAGGAATCAGCGTTCTTTCTGACCATCCCCGAAACTCAGAACCCCTTCGAACCAAATGTGTAGGAAGGAACTGCAGATGCTGTTTTAAACCGAAGTTGGACACAAAATGCTGGAGTAACTCAGCGGGACATCATTTCTGGAGAGAAGGAATGGGTGATGTTTCACGTCGAGACCCTTCTAGAAGAGGGTCTCAATCTGAAGAAGGGTCTTGACTCGAAACGTCACCCATTCCTTCTCTCCAGAGATGCTGCCTGTCCCGTTGAGTTATTCCAGCTTTTGTGCCTACCTTCGACTCTGACTCCACTCCCTCAAAGCCAAAATATTCTTTGCCTTGTCGGCACCGCTGAGATACGAACTCAGGATCTCCTGTTTACCGGTGTGGATCAAATGCGGGCAGATAGGACTAGCTGGGCTGACACGGGCAGGTTGGGCTGAAGGGCCTCTTCCCATGTTGTATGACTTTCTGAGCTCAACGTGATTAGTTTAGTTTAGTTTATTATTGTCAAGTGTTTTTCTGTTGCTATCCAGTCAGCAGAAATACAATACATGGTTACAATCAAGCCGTCCACAATGTACAGATACACAGGAAAGGGAATAATGTTTAGTGCAAGATAAAATCCAGTAAAGTCTGATTAAAGATAGTCCGAGGGTCTCCAATGAAGTAGATGGGAGGTCAGGACCGCTCTCTAGTTGGTGAGAGGACGGTTCAGTTGCCTGATAGCAGCTGGGAAGAAACTGTCCCTGAATCTGGAGGTGTGCATTTTCACACTTCTGTACCTCTTGCCCGATGGGAGAGAGGAAGAAGGGGGAGTGACCGGGGTGAGACTGGTCCTTGATCTTGGGCTTTCAGAGTCTAGTTTAATTTAGTTTAGAGATACAGCGCAGAAACAGGCCCTTCGGCTCACTGAGTCTACACCGACCTGCGGCCCACCGAGTCCGCACCGACCAGCGATTAACAATATCCTACACACACTAGGAACAATTTACACATACACCAGGCCAATTAACCTACATACCTGCACGTCTTGGGAGTGTGAGTGGAAACCGATGATCTCAGGGAAAACCCATGCAGGTCACGGGGAGAACGTACAAACTCCGTACAGACAGCACTCGTAGTCAGGATGGAACTTGGGTCTCCGGCGCTGCATTCGCTGTAAGGCAACAACTCTACCGCTGCGCCACCGTGGCCATCATTCATAGTCATCTAGCATTCTAAATAACGCAGCTTACAAAACCAATTGGGCGGCACAGTGGCGCAGCGGTAGGTTAATTGGCTTGGTATTAAAGTAAAAATAGTCCCTAGTGTGTGTAGGATAGTGTTAGCGTGCGGGGATCGCTGGTCGGCGAGGTCCCGGTGGGCCGTAGGGCCTGTTTCCGCGCTGTATCTCTAAACTAAACAATGATGGTAAGATTACTGCATAGAAATAGACCTGGGGTGAGGTGTGAGAGAAGATTTAAGCTTACCGATTTATTATTGGGTTGGCTGCTGTCAAATCCAGTGGTTACATCCCTTATGTGCAAAATCTCAAACGATCCACAGAAACAAGGGTAATGACTTTCCGTCTCATAGTTCCGAAGCCGTTCAAAGATTTTCTTAATTGTAGCAGGGTCGTAGCACTTAAAGTAAGAGGTTCTGGAGATGTGATGACCATACCTAAGCACAGAAGGTGAACACCAATGCCCAGTTATAAGCTTCCATGCATTTCGAATAATGGCCCAAACTTAGATTTAAGTTTATTAATACCATGTGTATCGAGGTACAGTGAGTAGTATTGTTTTGCAGGCTATCTAATCAGATTAGATAATACCATACATAAATGCAATCGTCCAACTCAAGTACATTATGTAGAGCAAAGGAGATACAAAGTGCAGAATACACACCGATCAGCCAAAACACCGATCAGCCAAAACATTATACACACCGATCAACCATCACAACTGACAGGCGAAGTGAATAACATTGATTATCTTGTTACAATGGCACCTGTCAAGGGGTGGGATATATTAGGCAGCAAGTGAACAGTCAGTTCTTGAAGTTGATGTGTTGGATGCAGGAGAAATGGGCAGGAGTAAAGACCTAAGCGACTTTGACAAGGGCCAAATTGTTATGGCCAGACGACTGGGTCAGAGCATCTGTGAAATGGCAAGGCTTGTGGGGTGCTCCCGCTCAGCAGTGGTGAGTACCTACCGACAGTGGTCCGAGGAGGGACAAACCACAAACCGGCGACAGGCAGGGTGTTGGGCGCCCAAGGCTCATCGATGCACGAGGGCAACGAAGGCTATCCCGTCTGGTCCGCTCCGATAGAAGGTCGACTGTGGCACAAGTCACAGAAAATGTTAATGGTGGTCACAGGAGGAATGTGTCACAATGCACAGTGCATCGCACCCTGCTGCGTATGGGGCTGCACACGGAGGACCAACAGCATATTAGGCAGGTGGTCATAATGTTTTGGCTCATCGGGTCATAATGTTTTGGCTGATCGGTGTAAATTTCCATGCATTTCGAGTAGCGGCCCAAACTTAGATTTAAGTTTATTAATACCACGTGTATCGAGGTACAGTGAATAGTATTGTTTTGCAGGCTATCTAATCAGATTAGATAATACCATACATAAATGCAATCAAATCCAACTCAAGTACATTATGTAGAGCAAAGGGGAAGATACAGAGTGCAGAATATAGTTCTCAGCATTGTAGCGCATCAGTTCCACAGACAAAGTCCAATGTCCGCAATGGGGTAGAGGTGAATCGGACAGTACCCTAGCTTATGGAAGGACCGTTCAGAAGCCTGATAACAGAGGGGAAGAAGCTGTTCCTGAGTCTGGTGGTATGAACTTGATGTATAAACACTAATATATTCTGTACTTTGTATCTTCCCTTTTGCTCTATCCAGTGTCCTTGAGTTTGATTTGATTGTGTTTACGTACAGTATTATCTGATCTGCTTGGATAGCTTGTAAAACAAAGCTTTTAGTTTAGTTTCGAGATATCGCATGGGAACGGACTCCTTGGTCCACGCAACCATCGATCACCTGCTCACACTCGTTCTATGTTATCCCACTTTCCCACTCACTGAACACAACAGAGGCAATTTTACATTTAAACAACAAACTCGCAGGTCTTTGGGACGTGGGAGGAAACCTGAGCACCCGGAGGAAACCCCCACGCGGTCGCAAGAAAAACGTGCAAACTCCACACAGACAGCACCTGAGGTCAGGAATGAACCCAGGTCCCTGGCGCTGTGAGGCGGCGACTCTACCCACTGCCCCAGCGTGCCTCCCACGGGACAATGATAAACCGTCAACATCAGCATTTCTAACGCACAGTTTAATGCAACAGAGAAAATGACCTGTGATCAGAGGCCTGAACATATAATGCCAGGAAACACTATATCACAAGCAGCGGTAGGGTTGCTGCCTTGCCTTCTTCGCTGCCGTGTGCCAGGGCAGCACGGGCAAAGGCTGCGGACGCTAATAGGATCAACAAACTCATCAGGAAGGCTGGCTCTGTCCTGAGGGCGGAGTTGGATTCATGGGAGGTGGTCTTGGAGGGGAGGATGCTCCTCAAATTGCGGAGCATCCTGGACTAAACAGCTCACCCCCTCCATGACACACTGGTCAACCTGAGGAGCACCTTCAGCAACAGACTGGTCCCACCAAGATGCAGCACAGAACGCCACAGGAGATCCTTCTTCCCTGTGGCTATCACACTGTACAACTCCTCCCCCTTCTGTCGTGGGGTAGACTGAGACCGACTCCCCGCCACACCTCCTTAATCTTTGCACATCCCCCAAGCCTTGCCACCTATCACTTTAATTTCATGTTTCATGTGTTTTGTGTATTTTGATGAGTAAGGTTCAATCGTATCGTTACAGCTCCAGAGGCCCGGGTTCGATCGTGACTACGAGTGCTGTTTTTTCTGGTGTTTGCATGTTCTCCCCGTGACCTCCGTGGGTTTTTTCCGGGTGCTCCGGTTTCCTCCCACAATCCAAAGACATACAGGTTTGTAGATTAATTGGCTTTGATAAACAAAAAATTGTAAATTGTCCCTAGTGTGCGTAGGATAGTGTCAGTGTGCGGGGATCGCTGCTCGGCGTGGACTCCATGGGCTGAAGAGCCTCTTTCTGTGCTGTAGCAGAGCCCCACTTTGATACCAAGTTGGCGTTACTCACGTTCTGTAAATGTTATTCAACTGCTCGACTATGGTGAGGTTTCTGGTCTCCAGATACGCCGCCATCTCTGCCACCACCACTGCTGCACTCACCCCATCCTTGTCAAACATCAGTGTGCCGCACATGAAGCCTAAAGACAACGAGAGCAGAGGGGCCGAGGCGTGAGTGGTAGGAGTGTGGGGAGCACACAAGCAAGTCTGTGAGCACAGGGCCTGCCCACGTTAGGCAGCACATTACATCCTGCGTCACTTTCAACACTGAAGCCCGATAACGAGGTTAATTCCTGGGATGGCGGGACTGTCATATGTTGAAAGAATGGAGTGACTGGGCTTGTATACACTGGAATTTAGAAGGATGAGAGGGGATCTTATTGAAACATGTAGGATTATTAAGGGATGGGACACGCTAGAGGCAGGAAACATGTTTCTGATGTTGGGGGAGTCCAGAACCAGGGGCCACAGTTTAAGAATAAGGGGTAGGCCATTTAGAACGGAGATAAGGAAAAGCTTTTTGACCCAAAGAGTTGTGAATCTGTGGAATTCTCTGCCTCAGAAGGCAGTGGAGGCCAATTCGCTGGATGCTTTTAAGAGAGTTAGATAGAGCTCTTAAAGTTAGCGGAGTCAGGAGGTATGGGGAGAAGGCAGGAACGTGGTACTGATTGTGGATGATCAGCCATGATCACGGTGAATGGAGGTGCTGGCGCGAAGGGCCGAATGGCCTCCTCCTGCACCTATTGTCTACAGCTCTAACAATAAACACTAAATAAAATTGCAGATGCCGCAATTGTGAGCATTCTTGATTGGTAGACACAAAATGCTGGATGGAGTAAGTCACAGGCAGCATCTCTGGAGAGAAGGAATGGGTGACGTTCCGGGTCGAGACCCTTCTTCAGACTGAATTCACAACAGTAGTCTTGATTGTCAGGGGTTATGGGGAGAAGGCAGGAGAATGGGGTTGAGGGAAGGATGGATCAGTCAGGATTGAATGGCGGAGTAGACTTGATGGACCGAATGGCCTAATTCTGCTCCTAGAATTTATGAACTTAGTCCTGGAGGGACCCAGCATGCCAGGCAGCATTTAAAATACACGTGGACAGGTACATGATAGGAAAGGTCCAGAGGATATGGACCAAACGTGGGTAAATGGGACAGGCTTAGATGGTCGGCATGGGTGAGTTATGATGAGGGGCCGGTTTTCGTGCTGTATCACTTTGACTCCATCTGTGGAGGGAGTGGACAGACGACGTTTTGGGTCGAGATGCATCTTCAGATTCTTTATAATAAATTCAATAGACAATAGGTGCAGCAGGAGGCCATTCGGCCCTTCGAGCCAGCACCGCCATTCAATGTGATCATGGCTGATCATTCTCAATCAGTACAGTAAAGTTTTATCAAATTTGCATTGTAATGAGCAGTGAATTTGAAAGAGAATCTAAAAATATGCGTGTGAACCAGACTCCGGTCTGGACCCGAAACATCACCCATTCCTTCTCTCCAGTGATGCTGCCTGTCCTGTCCCTCTGAGTTACTCCAGGTTTGTGTGTCCCACATATTAAGAATTTACATATTCACACACAACTTTAAAAACAGTAGACAGCAACTATCCATATTAATAACAGTCAGCAGTAAAATCACAGCAGGAATTAATCTTGTTCAGATGATGATGACATGTCTTGGTTTGTGTAAAATTAATTATCTCTCTAGTGTTGCTGGGCAGAACACCAGCTCGGTAACTCACACACAGAAGGCTGTGGAGGCCAAGTCAATGGATGTTTTCAAGGCAGAGATAGATAGATTCTTGATTAGTACAGGTGTCAGGGGTTATGCGGAGAAGGCAGGAGAATGGGGTTAGGAGGGAAAGATAGATCAGCCGTGATTGAATGACTGAGTAGACTTGATGGGCCGAATGGCCTAATTTTGCTCCTATCACTTATGAACATATGACACAGAATGTCATAAGGTCATAAGTGATGGGAGAAACATTAGGCCATTTAGCCCATCAAGTCTACTCCACCATTCAATCATGGCTGATCTGTTTCCCTCCTAACCCCAGCCAAGAAAGCTGTGGATAAAGTGAACGCTCAAGGTCTTTATCCCAGGGTAGAGGATTCTAAAACTCGAGGGCATTGGCTAAAGGTGAGAGGGGGAGAGATTTAACAGGGACTCAGGGCAACCTTTGCCACTCAAAGGGTAGTCTGCGTTGATCGATTGATACAGCATGGATTCAACAGGCCCTTTGGCCCATCGAGTCCATGCTGAACATTAGATCCATGTTATCCCACTTTCTTATCCATATCCTACACAGGAAAGACAAATTGCAGCAGTCAATTAACCTACAAACCAGCACGTCTTTGGGATATGGGAGGAAACCGGAGCACCCTGAGGAAACCCACGCGGTCACAGGGAGAACGTGCAAACTCCATGCAGACAGCATCTGAGGCCAGGATCGAACACAGGTCATTGGCACAGTCAGGCAGTGGCTCTACCAGCTTGGCCACTGTCCCGCCCAGTGCATATCTGAAACAAGCTGCCTGAGGAAGCTCTAGAAACAGATACAATTACGAGGTGTAAAAGACACTTGGACAGATATATGGATGGGAAGGATTTAGAGGGATAGGGCATAGTGGTAGAGATACTCCCTTACAACGCCAGAGACCCGGGTTCGATCTTGACTACAGGTGCTGTCTGTACGGGGTTTGTACGTTCTCCCCGTGACCTGCGTGGGTTTCCCCCCACACTTCAAAGACGTGCTGGTTTGTAGGTTAATTGGCTTGGTATAGATGTAAAAAATTGTCCCGTGTGTGCGTAGGGTAGTGTTAGTGTGCAGGGATCCCTGCTGTGCAGTTCTCTGCAGTCACAGGCAGTGGCTGCCTGTTGGTACTCAAGTGCAGAGAGACAAAATACAAAGCGCCTCTCACCAATGGATTCCTCAAATGCGAACAATACTTCTTTCCCGCTTTGAAGCAACTCGTCAATTCGGTTTCCAATCCACTTGAACCCCGGCAAAGTTTCCTGAAACATAAAGGGACTGGTGTAGATGGGGCGTCGTAGGCCGAAGGTCTGACTCCGAGCTGCACAGCTCTGTGACTGGAATGTCGATAAAAGCTTCTGAAACTCCTCACCTCAAAGTGGAAGCCTTCACAAACAGCGAGGGCCTGCAGGACTTTGGAGGAGACCGTTGTGGCCAGCATGTAGACGTTCTTCACGTCAGAGAGGTCAGGGTGCTCACTCCTCCAGCAGCTGAACATCCACCAGCCCAGGAGAGCCCCCAGCTCATTGCCAGAGAACACCTTCCATTTGCCACTGCATCGAGACAGAAGAAGCAGGTTACAATACAATACAATATATCTTTATTGTCATTGTACAGGGGTACAACGAGATTGGGAATGCGCCTCCCATACGATGCAATAAATTAATTAGCTAGTCAGTATTAATTTAAACAACCCAATGAAACAAATTGGAAGAGTTTTAAAGCAGAATAAAGTGCAAGTAGGTCTGTGCCGGATCACTGTGCGATGTGACCACCCGGCTCAGCAGGACCGGTTCATAGCAGCTATGGCCCTGGGGATGAAGCTGTTCCTGAGTCTGGAGGTGCGGGCGTAGAAGGCCTTGTATCGTCTGCCCGATGGTAGAAGTTCGAACAGACTGTTGCAGGGGTGTGAAGAGTCTTTGTGGATCCTGGTGGCTTTTCTGAGGCATCGTGTGTTGTAGATGCCCTCCAAGGCTGGTAGCTGTGTTCCGATGGTCCTCTGAGCTCTATGGACTACCCGCTGAAGAGCTTTCCTCTCTGCCTCTGTACAGCTGAGATACCACACAGGGATGCCATGTGTTAGGATGCTCTCTATGGTGCAGCGGTAGAATGTCGTCAGCAGCTGTTGGGGTAGTCCAGACTTTTTCAGTGTTCTTAGGTAGAACAGTCGTTGCTGCGCCTTCTTGACCAGCGCAGCAGTGTTATTGGACCATGTTAGGTCCTCCGAAATGTGAGTGCCCAGAAGCTTGAAACTGGACACTCTCTCGACACTGTCCCCGTTGATAAGATCGGGGCGTATTCCCCGTTGTGTGACACTGGGGGTGGACACAAAATGCTGGAGTAACTCAGCGGGTCAGGCAGCATCTGTGGAGAACATGGATAGGTGACGTTTCACAGAGTGCTGGAGTAACTCAGCGGGTCAGGCAGCATCTCTGGAGAAAAGGAATAGGTGACTTTTCGGGTTGGGACTTCATCTTCTGAAGGGTCTCGATTGGTGGTGAATCTGTGGAATTCTTTGCCACTGACGGCTGTGGAGGCCAAGTCAGTGGATATTTTTAAGGCAGAGATAGATAAATTCTTGATTAGTACGGGTGTCAGGGGTTATGGGAAGAAGGCAGGAGAATGGGGTTAGGAGGGAGAGATCGATCAGCCATGACTGAATGGCGGAGTAGACGAAGAGCTGAATGGCCTAATTCTACTGCTACGATCTTATTTGTTTTTCTCCAGAGATGCTGCCTGACCCACTGAGTTACTCCAGCATTTTGTGTTTGTCTATCTTCAGTGTACACCAGCATCTACAGTTCCTTCCTACACTACCCGATACCTTGGCGTGTTTACTGTACCTATCTTCAAGGTAAGATTTTAAAGGACTTGACAGAAGTATATGAAATTACGTGAGGCATAGATAGGGTAGAGAGTCAGAAGCTTCATCCTAGGGTGGAAATGTCAAAGACTAGAGGACATAGCTTTGAGGTGAGAGGGGAAAAGTTTAAAAGAGATGTGTGGGTCTAATTTTTTTAAACAGAGTGGCGAGTGCTCTTTAACATGATGCCAGAGAGTGCTGGAGGCAGATGTTTAAAGAAGACGGGTGATCGATGGTCGGCATGAACTCGGTGGGCCAAAGGGCCTTTTCCATGCCTTATCTCTAAACTAAACATGTTGTGTTAGCTCCTTAGTGAACCATCTGATGAGTCCCACTCCATCAGATGTTGTGGGGACAGGCGGGACAAGTGAAGATGGAGCATGTTTAGGGTTGCCAACTGTCCCGTACTACCCAGAACATCCTGTATATTGGGCTAAATTGGTTTGGCCCGTACGGGACCGCCCTTGTCCCATATTAGGCCCGGGGGCCACTGTAGGCCCGGACACTACAGGCCCGGAGGTCCAGGCACTGCCTGACGGAGGATGCGTAGCAACCAGCCTCCAGGCCGCCATTGATGGAGCGGGAGCACGTGGCCGCTGGCTGGGTGAGGTCACATGAGGCGCGGGGCGGTGACGTCACCCATGTCCCTTATTTGGGAGTGAGGAAGTTGGCAACCTTACTAATACAGGACAAGAGCGGTCCCATACGGGACAAACTAATTTAGCCAAAATACGGGATGTCCCGGCTAATACGGGACAGTTGGCAACCCTAATGACCAACCCTGGCAGAGCTTTCCAGGCACCACCACTATCTGTGCAAAAAAAACCTGATGCGCATATCTCCTTTAAACTTTGCCCCTCTCACCTTAAAGCTATGCCCTCCAGAATTTGATATTTTCAACTTGGGAAAAGGGTTCTGACTGTCTTTCATAATCTTGTATAGTTTTATCAGGTGTCCTATTAATCTCCAACATTCCGGAGAAAACAATCGGGAGAAGTCTATCCAATCTCTCCCTACAGCTAATAACCTATAATGTTAGAGAGTGGTGAAGGTGTGGAATTCTCTGCCTCAGAAGGCAGTGGAGGCCAATTCGTTGGATGCTTTCAAGAGAGAGCTGGATAGAGCTCTTAAGGATAGCGGAGTGAGGGGGTATGGGGAGAAGGCAGGAATGGGGTACTGATTGAGAGTGATCAGCCATGATCGTATTGAATGGCGGTGCTGGCTCGAAGGGCTGAATGGCCTACTCCTGCACCTATTGTCTATTGTCATGTAGGCAGCATTCTGGCAAAGTTCCTCTGCACCGTCTCCAACCTCTCCCTGTAGCTAATCCAGGCAGCATTCTGGTAAACTTCCTCTGCAACGCCTCCAACCTCTCCCTGTACCCTCTAATCCAGACAGCATTCTGGTCCACTGTATGTTTCTTTTTTTTCTTCCTAATCAGATGTGCAGCACTTTGGTCAACGTGGGTTGTTTTTAAATGTGCTATACAAATAAAATTGACTTGACTTGACTTGACTTGGTAACTGGGTGGTCACGGTGGCGCAGCGGTAGCGTTGCTGCCTTACAGCGAATGCAGCGCTGGAGACGCTGTCTGTACGGAGTTTGCACGTTCTCCCCGTGACCGGCGTAGGCTTTCTCCGAGATCTTCGGTTTCCTCCCACACTCCAAAGACGTACAGGGATGTAGGTTAATTGGCGGTAAATGTAAAGATTGTCCCTAGTGGGTATAGGATAGTGTTAATGTGCGGGGATCGCTGGTTGGTGCGGACCCGGTGGGCTGAAAGGGCCTGCTTATGCGCTGTATCTCTAAATTTCCTCTACCCTCTCCAACCTCTCCCTGTAGCTAATAACCTATAATGTGGGCAGCATTCTGGTAAACGTTCCTCTGCACTGTCTCCAACCTCTCCCTGTCGCTAAACCTGACAGCATTCTGGTAAACGTTCCTCTCCATCCTCTCCCTGTAGCTAAACCTGACAGCATTCTGGTAAACGTTCCTGTGCACCCTTTCCAAAGGCTTCCAATTTTGGGAAGGCCAGAATGGCACGCAATAAAGTGACGAACATCGCTCACTGTGAACACTTACTCCTCTTGCTCTTCTGCAACGGCCAGCCTGTCGGCATCGGGATCTGTGGCCAACACAACCCGAGCCCCTTCCTTCTCAGCCAACTTGATTGCAAGAACCTAACGACAGAGAGCAGAGAAAGGTCATGTCAAGTGAAGTCTATTTACAGTGATGGTTCAATACTTAGTGAAGCAACATCGTTGGCATGTGGAGGCAGAGACGCAGAGAGACAGAGATAGAGAGACAGTGACAGAGAGACAGACAGAGAGAGAGAGAGAGAGAGACAGAGAGAAAGACAGAGACAGAGAGAGAGACAGAGGGAGAGAGACGGAGGGAGAGAGGGGGAGGGAGAGAGGTGGTGGGAGAGAGGGTGAGGGGGAGGGGAGGGGGAGAGGGGGAAGGAGAGGGAAAGGGAGAAAGACAGAGTGAAAAACTCAATATGATCATGGCTGATCACCTATTCCCCATAATCCCTTGATTCCATTAGCCCTCTGAGCTAAATCTAACTCCCTCTTGAAAACATCCAGTGAATTGACCTCCACTGCCTTCTATGGGAGAGACAGAAACAGAGAGAGAGAAACAGAGAGAGACAGAGAGAGACAGAGACACAGAGAGAGACAGAGACACAGAGAGACAGAGACACAGAGACACAGAGAGAGACAGAGACACAGAGAGACAGAGACACAGAGAGACAGAGACACAGAGAGAGACAGAGACACAGAGAGAGACAGAGACACGGAGAGACAGAGAGAGACAGAAACACAGAGACACAGAGAGAGACAGAGACACAGAGAGACAGACACGGAGAGAGACAGGGACACGGAGAGAGACAGGGACACAGAGAGAGACAGGGACACAGAGAGAGACAGGGACACGGAGAGAGACAGACATGGAGAGAGACAGAGACACGGAGAGACAGACACGGAGAGAGACAGGGACAAGGAGAGACAGACACGGAGAGAGACAGGGACACGGAGAGAGACAGGGACACAGAGAGAGAGACAGGGACACAGAGAGAGACAGAGACACGGAGAGAGACTGAGACACAGAGAGAGACAGAGACACGGAGACAGAGACACGGTGAGAGACAGAAACACAGAGAGAGACAGAGACACACAGAGAGACAGAGACACAGAGAGAGACAGAAACACAGAGAGAGACAGAGACACACAGAGACAGAGACACGGAGAGAGACAGAGACACACAGAGAGACAGAGACACAGAGAGAGACAGAAACAGAGAGAGACAGAGACACACAGAGAGACAGACACAGAGAGAGACAGAAACACAGAGAGAGACAGAGACACACAGAGAGACAGAGAGAGACAGAAACACAGAGAGAGACAGAGACACACAGAGAGACAGAGACACGGAGAGAGACAGAAACACAGAGACACAGAGAGAGACAGAAACAGAGAGAGACAGAGACACAGAGAGAGACAGAGACACAGAGAGAGACAGAGACACAGAGAGACAGACACAGAGAGAGACAGAGACACAGAGAGAGACAGAGACACAGAGAGACAGAGACACGGAGAGAGACAGAGACACGGAGAGACAGAGACACAGAGAGAGACAGGGACACAGAGAGAGACAGAGACACAGACACAGAGAGACAGAGACACGGAGAGACAGACACAGAGATAGACAGAGACACGGAGAGTGACAGAGACACGGAGAGACAGAGACACGGAGAGAGACAGAGACACGGAGAGAGACAGAGACACGGAGAGACAGAGACACAGAGAGAGACAGAGACAGAGACACGGAGAGACAGAGAGATAGACAGAGAGAGAAAGACGAGAGTGAGAGAGAAAGAGAGAGAGAGTGGATCATTCTAATAAATCTATGCCACACTATTCACTCCAAAGCTGTTCGTGTACGAGGAGCCCGGAACTCTCTCAGAATGCAAGATGTGGACTCAACCAAGCTAGATATACTTGCCTGTGCTTGGCCCATATCCCTCCAAACATTTCCTAACTATGTACCTGTCTAAATGTCTTTTACATGTTGTCATTGTACATCTCAAATACTTCCTCTGGCAGCTCGTAAATCCACCACTCTACATGTGAAAAAGCTTTCTTTTAAATCTCTCCCCTTCACCTTAAATCTCTGCCCCCTAACTTTGTACCCTCTTCCCCTTCATAAAAGTAATTACTGCAAAAAGACTGCCCTCCACTTTGAGATACTGAGTGTGTGATAAGCAGCCATGAGCTTGCAAGTTCATTAAACCATCATTTATAAAGTCAGTCACAGATTTCACCATTTGTTAAATCAAGAAAACAACATAAGAATTAAGGAGGCACAAGAAACTGCAGATGCTGGAATCTTGAACAAAGCACAAGTTTCTGGAGGTATTCAACGGGTCAGGCAGCATCTGTGGAGGGAATGGACAAACGGCGTTTCAGGTCATAAGGAATAGGAGTAGAATTTGGCCATTCAGCCCATCAAGTCTACTCTGCCATTCAATCATGGCTGATCTATCTCACCCTCCTGACCCCAATCTCCTGCCTTCTCTCCATAACCTCGGCACCTGTACTAATCAAGAATCTATCTTTCTCTGCCTTAAAAATATCCACCGACTTTCTGCTTTCTCTGGCAAAGAATTCCACAGAATCACCACCCTCTGGCTAAAGAAATGTCTCCTCATCGCCTTCCTAAAAGAACATCCTTTAATTCTGAGGCTGTGACCTCTAGTCCTAGACGCTCACACAAATGGAAACATCCTCTCCACATCCACTCTATCCAAGCCCTTCACTATTCTGTACCTTTCAATGAGGTTCTCCACTCATTCTTCTTAGGGATAGGAGTAGAATTAGGCCATTCAGCCCAATAAGTCTACTCCGCCATTCAATCATGGCTGATCTATCTCTCCCTCCTAACCCCATTCTCCTGCCTTCTCCCCATAACCTATAGGTCATTAATAGGAATAGGCCATTAAGCTTCTCAATTTCACCCCACCATGTAACATTATCAAGGCTGATGCCAACCACTAGCTTCCTGTCCTATCACATATCCCTTCACTCCTTTAATATTTATGTTAACATTATCTGTTGAGGTTTCATATATTATTAAATAATTTGCCAGACCATTTGGACCACATGCCCATTGAGCGTTTGACGGCACTGGGCCTCTACGCGCTGGAGTTTAGAAGGATTGAGAGGGGACCTCATTGAAACTTACCGAGTAGTGAATGGCCTGGATAAAGTGGATGTGGATGTGATGTTTCCACTAGTGGGAGAGTCTAGGACCAGAGGGCACAGCCTCAGAATTAAAGGACGTTCCTTTAGAAAGGAGATGAGGAGGAATTTCTTTAGTCAGAGGGTGGTGAATCTGTAGAATTCATTGCAGCAGACAGCTGTGGAGGCCAAGTCAATGGGTATTTTTAAAGTGGAGATGGACAGATTCTTGATTAGTACAGGTGTCAAAGACAAAGGGGAGAAGGCAGGAGAATGGGGTTGAGAGGGAAAGATAGATCAGACATGATTGAATGGGGAAGTAGACTCGATGGGCTAAATGGCCTAATTCAGCTCCTAGGACATGTTGCCTGTAAGGTTTACGCTAGATACAGCTCGGAAACAGGCCCTTTGGCCCACCGAGTCCTCGCCGACCACTAATGCCCGTACCCCAGCACTACCATGCACACTCGGGGCAATTTCCAATTTTTGGCGAAAACAACCTACAAACCTGTACGTCTTACGTATAAAATTATAAAAAGACTGCACAAGCTAGATGTAGGAAAAATGTTCCCAATGTTGGGGGAGTCCAGAACCAAGGGCCACAGTCTAAGAATGAAGGGGAGGCCATTTAAAACTGAGGTGAGAAGAAACTTTTTCACCCAGAGAGTTGTGAATTTGTGGAATTCTCTGCCACAGAAGGCAGTGGTGGCTAATTCACTGGGTGAATTTAAAAGGGAGTTAGATAGAGCTCCATGGGCTAGTGGAATCAATGGATATGGGGAGAAGGCAGGCACGGGTTACTGATCGTGGATGATCAGCCATGATCATAATGAATGGCGGTGCTGGCTCGAAGCGCCAAATGGTCTCCTCCTGTACCTATTTTCTATGTTTCTATGTCTTTGGACTGTGGGAGGAGACAGGATCACCCGGCCAAAACCCACGCGGTGACGGGGAGAACGTGCAAACTCCATCCAGGCAGCACCTGTGGTCGGGATGGAAGCTGGGTCTCTAGCGCTGTGAGGCAGCAACTCTACTGCTGCGCCACCGTGCCGCCCACTGACACTTGCTGACTAGGAACGGTGCCCTGGTCACAGAATTGGAGGTATTGAGTGAGAGGAGCAGAATCAGGCCATTCGGCCCATCAAGTCTACTCCGCCATTCAATCACGGCTGATCTATCTCTCCCTCCTAACCCCATTCTCCTGCCTTCTCCCCATAACCCCTGACACCTGTACTAATCAAAAATCTATCTTTCCCTTCAAAAGAATTCATTAATTTGGCTTCCACAGCCTTTTGTGGCAATGAATTCTACAGATTCACCACCCTCTGATTAAAGCAGTTCCTCTTCATTTCCTTTGCAAAGGAACGTCCTTTCATTCTGAGGTTGTGACCTCTGGTTCTACACTCTCCCACTGGTGGAAACATCCTCTCCACATCCACTTTATCCAGGACTTTCACCATTCGGTAAGTTTCAATGAGGTCCCCCTTCATCCTTCTAAACTCCAGTGAGTTCAGGCCCAGTGCCTTCAAACTAGGGTTGCCAACTGTCCTGTATTAGCCGGGATATCCCGTATTTTGGGTTAAATTGGTTTGTCCAGTACGGGATGGCCTTGTCCTGAATTTGGCCCGGACACTGTAGGTCCAGACACTGTAGGCCCGGAGGCCGCTGTAGGCCCGGACACTGTAGGCCCAGACACTGTAGGCCCGGACACTGTAGGCCCGGAGGCCGCTGTAGGCCCGGACACTGTAGGCCCAGACACTGTAGGCCCGGACACTGTAGGCTAACGGAGTGTGTTCAGGGAGCGGGACCCAGTGCGTACGCCAGACAGAGGTTGCGTAGCAACCCGCCTCCCGGCCCGGGGCGGCTGCAATTGGTGGAGCGAGAGCACGTGGCCGCTGGCTGGGTGAGGTCACGTGCGGCACGGGGACGTCACCTTTTGTCCCTTATTTGGGAGTGAGAAAGTTGGCAACCCTACTTCAAACGCTCATCATATGTTAACCCAGTCATTCCTGGGATCATTCTCGTAAACCTCCTCTGGACCCTCTCCTACGGCAGCATAAAGACATTTCTCCTCAACTCTTTCCTAAAGGTTCAGGTTGCTGGTTGCAGCTGGGGCTGCTGTAACAATTAACATCGCGTGACAGCCACTTCCCACTTGCTGCAGTTCTGCGGGCAGAAGTGAAACGGGGAAGTGTGTGTCCACGCCTGCGTGATGGTTCTGGCACGGCAATGAGCCAAGAGGGCAACAAGCCAAGGCAACTGCTCCCCAGCCTGTCCGACCTGTGACATTTGCAAAGGGCTTCGCTGGCAACGGCAGGGGGATTGAATTACTGAAGTCAAAGCTCCACTCAAAATCACCACACCATGGGGTTAACCATTCTAGAAATAGAAACATTGAAACGTAGAAAATAGGTGCAGGAGGAGGCCATTCGGCCCTACGAGCCAGCACCGCCATTCACTGTGATCATGGCTGATCATCCACAATCAGTACCCCGTTCCTGCTTTCTCCCCATATCCCTTGATTCCGTTAGCCCTAAGAGCTAAATCTAACTCTCTCTTGAGAATATCCAGTGAATTGGCCTCCACTGCCTTCTGTGGCAGAGAATTCCACAGATTCACAGTGGGTTAGGCAGCAACTCTGGAAGAAAAATGGATGGGTGACGTTTCGGAGTCGGGAACCTTTTACAGATTCATACCTGGGAAAATGTTTGAAGGGTCCCGACCCGAAAGGTCACTCATCCTTTTTCTCCAGAGATGCTGCCTGGCCCGCTGTTACTCCAGCACTTTGTTTCTATCCTGGGTATAAGCCAGCATCTGCAATTCTTGAATCACAGAGCTGTGTAGCTCGGACTAAAAGGCCCTTTGGCTTGCCTTGTCCAAGCCAACATCGTCGTCATATTGAGCCAGTCCATTTGGCATGTACTCTCTAAACCATTCCTATCTACACTAGGTTAATTCCCGGAATGGCGGGACTAGGTTGAAAGACTGTTGAAATATCATATATCATATCATATATATACAGCCGGAAACAGGCCTTTTCGGCCCTCCAAGTCCGTGCCGCCCAGCGATCCCCGTACATTAACACTATCCTACACCCACTAGGGACAATTTTTTTTACATTTACCCAGCCAATTAACCTACATATGTTGAAAGACTGGAGCGACTAGGCTTGTATACACTGGAATTTAGAAGGATGAGAGGGAATCTTATAGAGGTGAATAAAATAAAAGGACTGGACAAGCTAGATGCAGGAAAAATGTTCCCAATGTTGGGGGAGTCCAGAACCAGGGGCCACAGTCTACGAATAAAGGGGAAGCCATTTAAAACTGAGGTGAGAAGAAACTTTTTCACCCAGAGAGTTGTGAATTTGTGGAATTCTTTGCCACAGAAGGCAGTGGAGGCCAATTCACTGAATGAATTTAAGAGAGAGATAGAGCTCTAGGGGCTAGTGGAATCAAGGGATATGGGGAGAAGGCAGGCACGGGTTACTGATTGAGGATGATCAGCCATGATCACAATGAATGGCGGTGCTGGTTCGAAGGGCCAAATGGCCTCCGCCTGCACCTATTTTCTATGTTTCTATGTTGCTATGTTTCTACATTTCCGTCCTAATGTCTTCAGAAAGTGGCAATTGTATCCATTTCTATGGCTTCCTCTGGCAGCTTCTTCCAGATACAGACTGCCCACTGAGTGGAAAAGGTTGCCCCTGAGCTCCCTCTTAAATGTCCCACCGCTCACTTTAACCTTATGCCTAATTTTAGAATCCTCTACCCTGGGAAAAAGATTGCGAGCATTCACTGTATCCATGCCCCTCACCATCTTGCCTACCCCCACGGCCCCCTACGCTCCAAAGATGGAGTAGTTTAGTCTCACTCAGTGCACTCCTTGCGAACAAACATTTTACTGATGATGACAGCACGTATGTGCACTGTGTAGGAGGGAACTGCAGATGCTGGCTTACACCAAAGATAGACACAAAATGCTGGAGTAACTCAGGGGGTCAGGCAGCAACTCTGGAAAGAAGGAATGGGCTCTGCAGTAGGATTTCGACATAAACGTCACCAATTCCTTCCCTCCAGAGATGCTGCCTGTCGCGCTGAATTACTCCAGCATTCTGTGTCTATCCTCTTGTGCGTGCTATGCTGGGAATGAGGGAGAAACCTCATTATATTTGCAATGCCCTCTGAAAAAACCTGCGTACAATCCCAACATTCTTCAATTTTTCACTTTGAAAGTAGGGTTAAAAGTTTTTAAAATTAGAGTCAGTATTTAGTTAAGACCACAAGACCTTGATAGCAGAGGCAAAGCACTGCAGATGCTGGTTAATCCACAAAAGGACACGAAAAGTGCCGGGGTAACATGGCAAGTCAGGCAGCATCAGACTCTGAAGGGTTCCCGACCCAAAACATCGCCTGTCCATGTGCTCCGAGATGCGGCCTGACCTGCTGAGTAACTCCAGCACTTCTTGATATCAGAGATTCAGGGTCACCTGCAAATTTCAAACAGGAAACTTGTTTCCAACCGAAGATAGACACAAAAAGCTGGAGTAACTCCGCGGGACAGGAGAGAAGGAATAGGTGACGTTTCGGGTTGAAACCTGACGAAGGGTCTCGACCTGAAATGTCACCTATTCCTTTTCTCCAGAGATGCTGCCTGACCCGCTGAGTTACTCCAGCACTCTGTGAAACTCCAACCCCTTGTTCAACGTTTTTTTTTGCAGGTAGTTTTTAATGACATGCCTGTCTTCCCACAGATGGAGTATAAGAAAATAACTGCAGATGCTGGTACACAGATGGAAATCTTCCAGCATTGACCAGGTCAAGTCCTAGAGAAATCCCACTCTGACCTCTCCGTTTCTAGTCACGAGAAACGCGAGTAGGAGCTGGCATTTCATCCCCTGCAGCTTGCACTGACATTTAATATAATCGGGTATGATCCTTCATTTCAATACCACGTTCATTTCTCACATCCAGTGCAGTGCACGCTAGTCTGATGAAGGCTCCACACCTGAATTGTTAACGGAAGCTGCCTGACCTGCAAAGCTTTGTCCAGCATTTTCTGTTTTATTATCACAGAGAGAGACAGGGGGTGGGGGAGATGGAGACACGGAGAGACAGAGGGAGACAGAGACAGAGAGAGAGAGAGACAGAGAGAGAGAGACAGGGAGAGAGACAGAGAGATAGACAGAGACAGAGAGAGAGACAGAGACAGAGAGAGAGACACAGAGACACAGAGACACACACAGACAGACAGAGACAGAGAGAGAGAGAGAGAGAGAGAGAGAGAGAGAGAGAGAGAGAGAGAGAGAGAGAGAGAGAGAGAGAGAGAGAGAGACAGACGGGCGGACAAAGAGAGACACAGACAGGGAGAGAGAGAAACACACGGACAGAGAGAGAGACACACACACACACATGAGGACAGAGACAACATCCCAATGTTGTTGCCTCCAGAGAGCAGAGTGCATTTAGACAGCACAGTTGTGGTAAATCTCCAAACTCATGGGCCTAGGTGACAGCACCACCCTCTGCAACTGGATCGTCCACATCCTGACCCACCCACAGACCGCCATCAGTAAGGTATAGGATAAAACAACCTCCGTGATAATTCTCAACACCGGTGTCCCACAGAGAATGAGTGCTCGGGCCTGTTCTATTGTCTATTGTCTATTGTTCTCTACTTTGTTACACACTCGTGACCGTGCAGCCAAATTCTGCTCTAACTCCATTTACAAGTTTACAGATGACACAAATGTGGAGGACCAGGTCTCAAACCATGACGAGGTGGAGCACAGGAGGGAGATATCAGGAAATGGAACCATCCTACCAACAACTAGAGAGCAGACTTGAACTACCTCATTGGAGTTTGCAGTTTAATTTATTGTCACGTGTACCGAGGTAGTGAAAAGCTTTTGTTGTGTGCTCCTGGTCAGCAGTGGTGAGTACCTACCGACAGTGGTCCGAGGAGGGACAAACCACAAACCGGCGACAGACAGGGTGTTGGGCGCCCAAGGCTCATCGATGCGCGAGGGCAACGAAGGCTATCCCATCTGGTCCGAACCGACAGAAGGTCGACTGTGGCACAAGTCACAGAAAAGTTTAATGGTGGTCACGGGAGGAATGTGTCACAATACACAGTGCATCGCACCCTGCTGCGTATGGGGCTGCACACGGAGGACCAACAGCATATTAGGCAGGTGGCCATAATGTTTTGGGTCATCAGGTTGTAATGTTTTGCTCATCGGTGTAGAAAGCATCCTATCCAGATACATCACAGCTTGATATAACAATTGTTCACTGCAAGAAATGGCAGAGAGGTGTGAATGCAGGCCAGTCCATCACACAGACCAGCCTCCTCCCGAACAACTCTATCTACACTTCACTCTGCCTTGGGGAATGCAGCAACATAATCATGGACAACTCACACCCCGGCCATTCCCTCTTCTCAGTTTAGTTTAGTTTATAGACAATAGACAATAGGTGCAGGAGGAGGCCATTCGGCCCTTTGAGCCAGCACCGCCATTCAATGTGATCACGGCTGATCATTCTCAATCAGTACCCCATTCCTGCCTTCTCCCCATACCCCCTGACTCCGCTATCCTTAAGAGCTCTATCCAGCTCTCTCTTGAATGCATTCAGAGAATTGGCCCCCACTGCCTTCTGAGGCAGAGAATTCCACAGATTCACAACTCTCTGACTGAAAAAGTTTTTCCTCATCTCAGTTCTAAATGGCCTACCCCTTATTATCATATCATATATCTACAGCCGGAAACAGGCCTTTTCGGCCCTCCAAGTCCGTGCCGCCCAGTGATCCCCGTACATTAACACTATCCTACACCCACTAGGGACAATTTTTACATTTACCCAGCCAATTAACCTACATACCTGTACGTCTTTGGAGTGTGGGAGGAAACCGAAGATCCCGGAGAAAACCCACGCAGGTCACGGGGAGAACGTACAAACTCCTTACAGTGCAGCACCCGTAGTCAGGATCGAACCTGTGTCTCCGGCGCTGCATTCGCTGTAAAGCAGCAACTCTACCGCTGCGCTACCGTGCCGCTTAAACTGTGGCCCCTGGTTCTGGACTCCCCCAACATTGGGAACATGTTTCCTGCCTCTAACGTGTCCAACCCCTTAATAATCTTATACGTTTCGATACGTTTAGTTTAGTTTAGAGATACAGGGCGGAAACAGGCCCTTCGGCCCACCGGGTTCGTGTTGACCAGTGATAGTTTCGTTTAGAGATACAGGGCGGAAACAGGCCCTTCGGCCCACAGGGTCCAGGTTGACCAGTGATCCCCGCTATCCTACTCCCACTAGGGACAATGTTTTTTACATTTACCAAGCCAATTAACCTACAAACCTGCACGTCTTCGGAGTGTGGGAGGAAACCGAAGATCTCGGAGAAAACCCACGCAGATCACGGGGAGAACGTACAAACTCCGTACAGACAGCACCCGCAGTCGGGATGGAATCCGGGTCTCCGGCGCTGCATTCGCTGTAAGGCAGCAGCTCTACCGCTGCTCCACCGTGACCGCTCTACTGTTGGGCAGGAGATGCAAAAGCTTGAAAGCGCATACCACCAGATGCATGAATAATTGCTTCCCCCTGCTGAGCATGAACTCCCGATCTTCCAATCTACCTCGCTGAACCCCGTGCACTTTAAAAAAAAAAAATCTGCAATTTCTCTGCAGCTGTAATTCTGCAATCTGTTTCTTCTCTCTTTTGCAATAACTGACATTCGCATGTATGCTATGATTTGCCTGCAAGGTTTTTCACTGTGTCTAGGTACATCTGATAATAATAAACTCATACCAATACCAAATAGATTCAATTAAATCAGCACATAATTTACATCCCCTCCCCCCGTCTCACTAAATCAGAGATTGAGAGTCATGTAGCGTGGAGGCCTCGTAGCAGAAGCGTCCACGTCGCGGGGCTGGACACTGGAAGTGTCCTGAGCTGAATCTGCGACCACCAACATCGATTGTAGCAAGTGACGACTCCCACTGATTGTCGCCGGAAGCTTGCATCAGGACGGACGATGACAGTGATGTAATATTTGAAACATGGACGACGGACATGAAAGAAGAAGATGTAGCGTGGAAAAAAAATTCCGTTAGGCATTGGTTCCCCACCAACCATTAACCACCCACTTACACTAATCCTTGTACAGGCTAGCAAACACTGGAACTAGAAGGATGAGAGGGGATCTTATCGAAACGTATAAGATTATTAAGGGGTTGGACACGTTAGAGGCAGGAAACATGTTCCCAATGTTGGGGGAGTCCAGAACCAGGGGCCACAGTTTAAGAATAAGGGGTCGGCCATTTAGAACTGAGATGAGGAAAAACTTTTTCAGTCAGAGAGTTGTGAATCTGTGGAATTCTCTACCTCAGAAGGCAGTGGAGGCCAATTCTCTGAATGCATTCAAGAGAGAGCTAGATAGAGCTCTTAAGGATAGCGGAGTCAGGGGGTATGGGGAGAAGGCAGGAATGGGGTACTGATTGAGAATGATCAGCCATGATCACATTGAATGGCGGTGCTGGCTCGAAGACCAAATGGCCTCCTCCTGCACCTATTGTCAATTGTCTATCACTTGTCTTTACATTGCCGCACAAATTCCCCAGGGACAGGACAGGTTTCCCTTTGTGTAGTAATATAAAGACAAATAATCAAGGGTCTGAAGAAAGGTCTCGACCCGAAACGTCTACCCATTCCTTTTCTCCACAGATGCTGCTCACCACGCTGAGTTACTCCAGCATTTCATGTCAATCTTCAGTGATCAAGGAAATGCAAGTGATCAAGGAATCAGCCAGTTGTGGAAAAAGCAGGAACGGGGTACTGATTCCATGATCATATTGAATGGTGGTGCTAGCTCGAAGGGCCGATTGACCTACTCTTGCACCTATTTTCTATGTTTCTAAGTTTCCAAAACATGGAAGAATGATTGTTACCAGCACACATTCCCCCTCCTCTGGATTGGGACATTTGACAGTCGAAAACTCGGGGTCTGGATCCTTCTGCTCCGGAACTGGAATGGGTGGAGCAAAGCCGAACGCCTTGAACGCTGCCTGCACATAGTCGTGCCCAACGCCGTGGAAGGAAGTGTGCACAAACTTGACCGGTGTCTTGCTGTTGAGTTCTCTAAATGGGAGGAAACAAGCATCTCAGTGTCCAACACTACACCGGGTTAAAGCAGCACTCACGTGAAGGAGGGGATCAGACAGTAAAAATATCCAGGACAAGTATGCAGATGCTCCACGACTTACGATGGGGTTCCATCCCAATAAACCCTTTGTAAAATGCATTTAATGTGTGCAGTTTTGGTCTCCAAATTTGAGGAAGGATATTCTTGCTATTGAGGGCGTGCAGCGTAGGTTTACTAGGTTAATTCCCGAAATGGCGGGACTGTCATACGTTGAAAGACTGGAGCGACTAGGCTTGTATACACTGGAATTTAGAAGGATGAGAGGGGATCTTATCGAAACATATAAGATTATTAAGGGGTTGGACACGTTAGAGGCAGGAAACATGTTCCCAATGTTGGGGGAGTCCAGAACCAGGGGCTACAGTTTAAGAATAAGGGGTAGGCCATTTAGAACGGAGTTGAGGAAAAACTTTTTCAGTCAGAGAGTTGTAAATCTGTGGAATTCTCTGCCTCAGAAGGCAGTGGAGGCCAATTCTCTGAATGCATTCAAGAGAGAGCTAGACAATAGACAATAGACAATAGGTCTCTTAAGGATAGCGGAGTCAGGGGGTATGGGGAGAAGGCAGGAACGGGGTACTGATTGAGAATGATCAGCCATGATCACATTGAATGGCGGTGCTGGCTCAAAGGGCCGAATGGCCTACTCCTGCACCTATTGTCTATTGTCTAATACACCTAACCTACCCAACATCATAGCCACCTAACCTACCCAACATCATAGCCATCTAACCTACCCAACATCATAGCCGGTAGGCTGACTGGGAGCTGCGGCTCGCTGCCGTTGCCCAGCATCATGAGAGAGTATCGTAGCGCATATCGCTAGCCCAGGAAAAGATCAAAATTCAAAGTACTGTTTCTACTGAACGTGTATCGCTTTTGCACCAATGTAAAGTCGAAATATTGTAAGTCGAAGCATCGTAAGTCGAGGAGCAACTGTATACTTTCAATGGATTAGTGTAGGCGCCAGAGAACAGCTCATCGTTATAAACAATAAGAACCTTTTCCAAAAAAACAGCAGAAAACCATCTATTACCCAGCATTTAAATATGGATTTTTATTGACAAGTATTTTTGTACGAAAACGAACAGGAAATGGGGGAGAGTCTGCATGAGGCCTGATGGTCTGCATCACAGTGTACTCAAGGAGGTGGCTCAAGAAATCGTGGACGCATTGGTGATCATTTTCCAATGTTCAATAGATTCAGGATCAGTTCCTGTGGATTGGAGGGTAGCTAATGTTATCCCACTTTTCAAGAAAGGAGCAAGAGAGAAAACGGGGAATTATAGACCAGTTAGCCTGACACCAGTGGTGGGGAATATGCTGGAGTCAATTATTAAAGAGGTAATAACGGTGCATTTGGATAGCGGTAAAAGGATTGGACCAAGTCAGCATGGATTTATGAAAGGGAAATCATGCTTGACTAATCTTCTGGGATTTTTTGAGGATGTGACAAGTAGAATGGATGAAGGAGAGCCAGTGGATGCAGTGTATCTGGACTTTCAGAAAGCCTTTGATAAGGTCCCACACAGGAGGTTGATGAGTAAAATTAGAGCACATGGTATTGGGGGTAGGGTATACACATGGATAGAGAATTGGTTGGCAGACAAGAAGCAAAGAGTAAGAATAAACGAGTCCTTTTTAGAATGGCCGGCAGTGGAGATTGGAGTGCTGCAGGGCTCGGTGCTGGGGCCGCAACTATTTACAATATATGTTAATGATTTGGATGATGGAATTAGAAGTAACACTAGCAAGTTTGCTGATGACTCAAAGCTGGGTGGCAGTGTGAACTGCGAAGAGGATGTTAGGAGGTTGCAGGGTGACTTGGACAGGTTGAGTGAGTGGGCAGATGCATGGCAGATGCAGTATAATGTAGATAAATGTGAGGTTATCCACTTTGACGGCAAAAACAAGAAGGCAGATTATTATCTCAATGGTGTCAGATTAGGTAAAGGGGAAGTGCAACGAGACCTGGGTGTCGTTGTACACCAGTCACTGAAAGTAAGCGTGCAGGTACAGCAGGCAGTGAAGAAAGCTAAAGGCATCTTGGCCTTCATAACGATAGGGGTAAAGAGGTCCTTCTGCAGTAGTATAGGGCCCTGGTGAGACCACATCTGGAGTATTTTGTGCAGTTTTGGTCTCCTAATTTGAGGAAGGACGTCCTTGCTATTGAGGCAGTGCAGCATAGGTTGACGAGGTTAATCCCCGGGATGGTGGGACTGTCATATGAGGAAAGATTGGAAAGACTGGGCTTGTATTCACTGGAGTTCAGAAGGATGAGAGGAGATCTTATAGAGACGTATAAAATTATAAAAGGACTCGACAAGCTAGATGTAGGAACAATGTTTCCTATGTTGGGGGAGTCCAGAACCAGGGGCCACAGTCTAAGAATAAAGGGGAGGCCATTGAAAACTGAGCTAAGAATAATTTTTTTCACCCAGAGAGTTATGAATTTGTGGAATTCTCTGCCACGGAGGGCAGTGGAGGCCAATTCACTGGATGAAATTAAAAGAGTTAGATAGAGCTCTGGGGGCTAGTGGAATCAAGGGATATGGGGAGAAGGCAGGCACGGGTTACTGATTGTGGATGATCAGCCATGATGACAATGAATGACGGTGCTGGCTCGAAGGGGCAAATGGCCTCCTCCTGCACCTATTTTCTATGTTTCTATGAAACATCACCCATTCCTTCTCTCCAGAGATACTGCCTGTCCCACCGAGTTACTTCAGCATTCTGTGTCTAAATATGATCTGCCTGGATCCTCGATCTCAATGGATATTTTGATTTATTATTAAGAGGTCGAATACCTTATTCACAGGACTGAAACAAGCTTGTTAGAATTATGAAACATAAATAGAAAGTGCTGGAAATAGTCAGCAGGTCAGGCAGCATTCTGCACCAGGAGAAAAATTGTTCCGGGTTAATGAGCCTTTATCAGAGCAGTGACACCCAAGATAGACAAAAAAAGCTGGAGTAACTCAGCGGGACAGGCAGCATCTCTGGAGAGAAGGAGACTTGTCTTCAGACCTGTACGCCTTTGGAGTGTGGGAGGAAACCGAAACACCCGGAGAAAACCCACACAGGTCACGGGGAGAATGTGCAAACTCTGTACAGACAGCACCTGTAGTCAGGATGGAACCTGGTCTCTGGCGCTGTGAGGCAGCAGCTCTACTGCTGCGCCACCGCGCTGCGCTATTAATTCTTCCCACTCTCATCTGAATCCCGACTCAAACGGAGTCTGAAGAAGGGTCCCGTCCCAAAACATCACCTGTCCACCCCGTGAAGACAGACACTAAATGCTGGAGTAACTCAGTGGCACAGGCAGCATCTGTGGGGAGAAGGAATGGGTGACGTTTCGGGTCGAGACCCTTCTTCAGACTGAGTCAGAGTGGAGGGAGACTAGAGATATGGAAGGGCAAGGTGTGAAAATGACAGATCAAAACAGATGCGGCTAAGGGATTGTAGAATGGTTCATTGTTAGCTGAGGGGAAGGTGACAAGGAGGCATATAAACAGTAAAATTAATCAGGACAGTGAAACTAGTCGGAGAACCAGGGTGGGGGAGGGACGGAGAGAGACGGAAAACAAGGGTTACTTGAAGTTAGAGAAGTCAATATTCTTACTGCTGGGTTGTAAACTGCCCAAGCGAAATACGAGGTGCTGTTCCTCAAATTTGCGTTGGGCTTCACTCTGAAGGAAAAGGTCAATGTGGGAATGGGTGTGGGAGTTAAAGTGTTGAGGAACCAGGAGATTGCGTAGATCTAGGGGACTGAGCACTGTCGGTACGAGCAGAGGATCGGAGTTGGTGAGCTGTGTATAGATTTGACACGACACGTTGAAAAGTGCGGGCAGTTGATTCAGAAGGTTATTAATGGGCACACGGAAGGCGCGGGTTCCATTGTGTCCGTAAGAGGAAACACTGAACGCTGGTGTAGAATTAACAATGGGTAAAATGTGTGGCATTAAAAAGAAAAATCCTCTCTTAGCATGGAACTAAGGGAAATAAGGCACAGAGTGCTGGAGGCACGGTGACGCAGCGGTAGAGTTGCTGCCTTACAGCGAATGCAGCGCCGGAGACTCAGGTTCGATCCTGACTACGGGCGCGTGGGCAAGTTGGGCCTGTTTCCACATTATCACTCTATGACTCTAGAGAAAATAAGCATGTTACAAGTCCTCCCAGGCTTTGAATAGATTTGAATATATATCAAATATTAGATTAAACTAAATTAAATCCTAATCCTAAATCCTAATTTCTGCACAAACGGAAACCAATTTAAAGAGTCGCAATTAGGAAAAGAAAAGGAGAAAGAAGTAGGAGAAAGGATGAGAGAAAACCAGGAAATCCAGGCAAGTTTCAAGTCGAGTTTATTGCCAAAAGCACGAGTACAGTGGATACAGGTACACAGAAATGTTACTTGCCGAGGCACAGGCATGTGGACACACACACACAAAAACAAATCACAAAGTACATGTAACATTCAAAGGGATAAGACTGCATAAAAAAACGAAGTTAATGCAAAAACAATTAGAAAGAGAAAATAGACCATAGCATTACAAGAGGTGGGGAGTGGTGTTGAGGGGAAGAGAGGGGGGGGAAGAGAGGGGGGGAAGAGAGGGGGGGGAAAGAGGGGGGAAGAGAGGGGGGGGAAGTGAGGGGGGGAAGTGAGGGGGGGAAGAGAGGTGGGAAGAGAGGGGGGAAGAGAAGGGGGAAGAGAGGGGGGGAAGAGAGGGGGAGGGGGACAGAGAAACACAGAACAGTCATTTGATTATGGAGCAGGTGTAAGGAAGGCAAATTCAATGCTAACATTCACATCAAGAGGACTGGAATACAAAAACAGAGATGTAATGCTGAGGGTCTATAAGGTTTTAAAAAGATGGGAACTGATTTAAAGTTATTTTCTTCCTGTGTACAAAACTCCCTTTGATAGTTCTAAGTGTAATTTAGTTTAGTTTAGATCCACAGCATAGAAACAGGCCCATTAGCTCGCTGAGTTCACACTGACCACTGATCACCCGTTCACACTAGTTCCATGTTATCCCACTTTCTCATCCACTCCCTACACACTGGGGGTGCTTTTACAGAGGCCAACTACCCTACAAACCCGCACATCTTTGGGATGTGCGTGGCCATCCTCCCACAACTAGACAGCAATGCTGAATCACTATCTACCTCAGTGGTGACCCTCGGTCTTTCTTTGATCAGACTTTGCTGGCATTCCCTTTATCCTGTATCTGTATACTGCGAATGGCTCGATTGTAATCAGGGTCTTTCCGCTGCTGGACATGGGGGGCAGGGTGTGGTGGAGACGCCCCTCCAAATAAGGGACTGTGTGTAAATGTCTGTGTAAATTTGGAAATGAATATCTGCATTGAATGTGTAACCTCCGGAAATGTCAGATGGGGTTTATGAAAAGAAGACGTTTTGTAAATATTTATTACTTGAATAAAGTATTTTTTGATATAAAGAAAAATAAATAAATTGTCTTTCCACTGACTGGTTAGCACGTAACAAAAGCTTTTCACTCGGTGCACGTGACAATAAACTAAACTGAAGTGAACCCGGAGCACCTGGAGAAAACCCCCATGTGCAAACTCCACACAGACAGCACTCGAGATCGACGAGGCTGGTCTACCCAGCTGCGCCGCTTTGCCGCCCTTTTAAGATGCATTTGGCAAAAAAAAAGACCATTCACACTCTCAACCCTGACACATGGGAGATGCAGAACAGAGGAGAAGAGAAAGAAACCCTTGAACATTTGCCCAAATCGATCAGCCGCACGCGGGCTGCTGACGGCAAGGTCACATCTTTTCCAGTGCGCAGCGAGGGGGAGTATTGGCTTTTTAAAGTGAAAGCCTAAACATTTCAACAAATTATTTCAAAACCACAGCAGCTGCGAGTGAGATTAAATGAGGGATTGATCTGCATTGAAGAAGCATCAGACCTGACCTAATTCTCTGCTCGTTTTGCACTGGAAATCAATAGTTGCCTTGAGTGCTTGGGAATTGTTTTTGAAAATGATTGATTTTTCATTCCCAGTGTTCAAAAACACTAACATGTTCTACAATGTAAAAAACAATGAATTTTAGATGCTAATAAAACTTATTTTTAATTTAGTAGGAAAAAACTGCAGATGCTGGTTAAAATCGTAGGGAGACAAAATTGCTGGAGTAACTCAGCGGGTCAGGCAACATCTCGGGAGAGAAGGAACGGGTGATGTTTCAGGTCGAGATCCTTCTTCAGACTGGTCTCGACCCGAAACATCACCCATACCTTCTCTCCCGGTAGAGTTGCTGCCTGACCCGCTGAGTTACTCCAGCATTTTGTGCCTACCTTTTATTTTTAATTTAGTTTAGATACAGCGCTGAAACAGGCCATTTGGCCCACTGGGTACATGCCGACCAGCAATCCCCGCACACTAGCACTATCATGCACACATTAGGGACAATTTACATGAATTCCAAGCCAATAAACCTGCAAATCTGTACTTCTTCGGAGTGTGGGGGGAAATCGGAGCACCCGGAGAAAGCCCACGCAGGTCATGGGGAGAACATACAAACTCCGTGCAGACGGCACCCGTAGTCAGGATCGAACCCGGGTCTCTGGTGCTGTGAGGCAGCAACTCTACCGCTGCACAAAGCACCTAAATTATAGCACCTGAAGATGCTAATGTCAAAATTTGACCCTCAATGAAATGTTGAACCACTTGTCTTGCTGACTAAACAAATCAGAGGCCATTTTTCACATGACCTGAGGTACGGTTGATCATCTTTCAGATCTATTTAATCTTGTTGCTGCTTCACGTCTGATTTGCATCTTAACTCTACCACATCCTTTGTTTAGTTTGGTTTAGAGATTACAGCGCGGAAACAGGCCCTTCGGACCACCGAGTCCGCACCAACCTGTGAACCCCGCACAGTAACACTATCCTACACACACTAGGGATAATTTAAATGAATTCCAAGCCAATTAACCTACAAACCTGCACGTCTTTGGAGTGTGGAATCAAATCGAAGATCCCGGAGAAAACTTCCGGAATGGCGGGACTGTCATATGTTGAAAGACTGGAGCGACTAGGCTTGTATACACTGGAATTTAGAAGGATGAGAGGGGATCTTATAGAAACGTACAAGATTATTAAAAGGTTGGACACATTAGAGGCAGGAAACATGTTCCCAATGTTGGGGGAGTCCAGAACCAGGAGCCACAGTTTAAGAATAAGGAGCAGGCCATTTAGAACAGAGATGAGGAAAAACTTTTCCAGTCAGAGAGTTGTAAATCTGTGGAATTCTCTGCTTCAGAAGGCAGTGGAGGCCAATTCTCTGAATGCTTTCAAGAGAGAGCTAGATGGAGCTCTTAAGGATAGCGGAGTCAGGGGGTAGGGGGAGAAGGCAGGAACGGGGTACTGATTGAGAATGATCAGCCATGATCACATTGAACGGCTGAATGGCCTACTCCTGCACCTATTGTCTATTGTCATGCAGGTCACGGGTAGAAAGTACAAACTCTGTACAGACTGCATCTGTAGTCAGGATCCAACATGGATCTCTGGCGCTGTCGGGAAGCAGCTCGCACTTTGGTTCAGTAAAGCTGAATTCAATAAACCGTATAATAATAATATAATGTATTCCTTTATTCGTCCCATACCGGGGAAATTAACTGTCCGCTAAAAGTCTGCCAAACCCAGTTTTGTAACTTTCAGTTTGCATTGAGCTTCAGCAGCTTCTGTTGTAGTTCAGTTCAGTTTATTGTCACGTGTACCGAGGTACAGCGAGCGAAAAGCCGTGGAAGTGAGTTCCTGGTTTACAATTTGTATGAAGTAGAATTTCAAGCAATCATGATAGCACCAGAATGATTTAAGATTATTAAATTATTGTTGCCCATTGGTGTTCATCATTTATTTAAATAATAATTTGGATGAGAATGTATAAGGCATGGTTAGTATGTTTGCAATATCGTAAACAGTTAAGAAGGTTGTCAAAAATTACAGTGGGATCTTGATAAGGGAGCTGAGGAATTGCAAATGGTGTAGGAAAATAACTGCAGATGCTGGTACAAATCAGAGGTATTTATTCACAAAATGCTGGAGTAACTCAGCAGGTCAGGCAGCAACTCAGGAGAGAAGGAATGGGTGACGTTTCGGGTCGAGACCCTTCTTCAGACTGATGTCGGGGGTGGGACAAAGGAAGGATATAGGTGGAGACAGGAAGATAGAGGGAGATCTGGGAAAGGGGAGGGGGTTACAAATAGTGTTCAATTCAGATAAGTGTAAGGTTCGGCAGACAGAGTAAGACTATCGCTGGCAATATGTTATATATATTTTCTGTAGGTCGCTTGCTCACAGGTGTATGAAAATTAGATGAAAACAAAATCATGTAAAGGCGACACGGTGGTAGAGTTGCTGCCTCACAGCGCCAGAGACCCGAGTTGGATCCCGATTACGGGTGCTGTCTGTACGGAGCTTGTACCTTTTCCCCATGACCTGTGCGGTTTTCTCTGGGTGCACCAGTTTCCTCCCACACTTCAAAGGCTTACAGGTTTGTAGGTTGATTGGCTTCAGTAAAAATGGTATAAATTGTCCCTAGTGTGTGTAGGATAGTGTTAGACCCTTCTTCAGACCAATTGTTGGGGAGGGGGTTTGTGGGTCTGAAGAAGGACCCCGACCAGAAACGTCACCCATCCGTGGTCTCCAGAGATGCTGCCTGATCCGTTGAGTTACTCCAGCACTTTACTTCCTTTTGCGCAAGCCAGTGCCTGTAGTTCCTTGTTTCCACAATTGCAAGCTCTAACCTGTGAAAGCACAGCCGTTTCAGATCTTCCATGTAAAGTGCTGAGATTTCATTCAGAGGGTCCTGCCGCAACGGGCTGACATCAGACAAGTTCTCGTTCCAGGACTCCTGCCAGGGCTCCAGGTTTTCCTCTATACACTGCAGGATTCTCTTGTCGTGAGGAGCACCAATCTGTGCGCCATTTTCCCAATAGACCTGTGAAACAGAAGCAGAAATAACTTGCCACCCAAAATCAGAAAGTTGGAAGAATGCTATTAGAACGTAGAACAGTCCAACACAGGAACAGGCCCTGCTGCCCACAATGTCCATGCTGAACCCGACAGCAGGTTAAACTAATCTCCTCTGCTTGCATGTGATCCAAATCCCTCCATTACCTGCATATTTGTGTGCACTAATACACTTTTTGTTTATTAGGTTATCTATTGAGCACTGTGTTTATGACCAAAATTGTCCCTGGTTATGTTTACAAAATCATGTAAAGGGGACATGGTGGAGCGGTGGTAGAGTTGCTGCCTCACAGCGCCAGAGACCCGAGTTGGATCCCAACTACGGACTACGACAATTTTTACATTAACCAAGCCAATTAACCTACAAACCTGTTATGTTGCTGCAAGTGTGAATTGCATAATTCCATTTTGGTATGGATGACAATTCAACACTCTTGACTATCTAAAACCCCCTTTAATGCCTGTATTATATCTGTCTTCATCATCCCCCCAGGCAGTGCGTTCCAGACATCCACCAACTTCTGTTTTAAAAAAACATCATGCATATTTCCTTTCTATTTTGCCCCTCTCACCTTAAAGCTATGTACTCTTGTTAGGATAATTAAAGTAATGCTCACCGATAACTATTTGTGGAGGGGTTTGAGTTTGAGTTTTGTTTATTGCCACGTGTACAGAGGTAGAGTGAAAAGTTTTGGTTGCATGCAAAAGACTACACATGCTTTAGTTTAGTTTAGTTTAGAGATACAGCGCGGAAACAGGCTCTTCGACCCACTGTGTCCGCACTGACCAGCGATCCTCGCACACTAACACTAAGGACAATTATTACATTTAACAAGCCAATTAACCTACAAACCTGTACATCTTTGGAGTGTGGGAGCAAACCGAAGATCTCGGAGAAAACCCACATAATCACAAATTCCGTACTGACAGCACCTGAGGTCGAGATCAAACCCGGGTCCCCGGCGGTGCATTCGCTGTAAGGCAGCAACTCTACCGCTGCACCCCCATGACCGCCCTAAATATTTGATCAGTCTGAAGAAGGGTCTCGACCCGAAACGTCACCCATTCCTACTGTACCTCGGAACACGTGACAATAATAAAACCAACACCAAAGGTGTTCAAAAGCAAGCCACAGTACCAAATCATAAGGTGTTTGTAAATCAATCAGCCACCACACTGTGTACCTTATATCCATTGTCTTCCTTGGGATTATGTGACGCAGTAATCATCACACCAGCTGCAACATGAAGCTGCCGAACAGCATAGGGCTGGGAGGGGGGAAAAACAGTGCAGTTAACAATCAATAAACAGTTTGCCAATTTACTACCCTATGCCTAAGGGTAGGAAAGAACTGCAGATGCAGATGCAGTCTAAAGTAGGGTCTCGACCCGAAATATCACCCATTCCTTCTCTCCAGAGATGCTACTTGTCCTGCTGAGTTACTCCAGTATTTTGTGTCTCTCCTATGCCTAAACCTACCTGATCTCCCGGTTGCTAAACACTCACTCCCATTCCCACACTGACCTTTCTGTCTGGGGGCTCCTCCGTTGTCAGAGCGAGGCCCAGCGTAAATTGGAAGAACAGCACCTCATATTTCACTTGAGCAGCTTACACCCCAGTGGTATGAGCATTGACTTCTCTAACTTCAAGTAACTCTTGCTTTCCCTCTCTCTCCATCCCTCCCTCTTCCCAGTGCTCATACCAGTCTTACTGTCTCAGACTACATTTTATCTCTGTTTGCTTTGTTGTCGCCTTCTCCCAGCTAACAATGATCATTTCTACATTTCCCTAGTTCTCCATTCCCTTTGTCCTATTTTCACACCTTACACTTCCTTCTCGATGTATCTCCCTCTCCCCTGACATCAGTCTGAAGAAGGGTCTCGACCCGAAACGTCACCCATTCCTTCTCTCCAGTGATGCTGCCTGGCCCAGCAATGAGTTACTCCAGCATTTTGTGTCTATTGCCGATTTACCAAATGAATTCTGAATATCTTTTTTTTATAATCTGCAGATTCTGGAGATCAGAAATAAAAACAGAACATACTGGAAACATTTAGCGAGGTTACTGCTTATAAAAAGAAACAGTTAATGTTCCAGGTAGAGGAGGAGCCTTTGTCAGATTTGAGAATCTTGAACAAAAATGATCTGCTGGAGAAACTCAGCGCGTTCAGAGATACAGTGCGGAAACAAGCCCTTCGGCCCACCGGGTCCGCGCCGAACAGCGATCTCCGCACATTAACACTACCCTACAGCTACGAGGGACAATTTTTTACATTTACCAAGCTAATTAACCTACAAACCTGTACATCTTTGGAGTGTGGGAGGAAACCGAAAATCTCGGAGAAAACCCACGCAGGTCACGGGGAGAACGTACAAACTTCGTACATAAACAGCACCTGTAGTCAGCATTAATTATGAGAAGGATTCCTTCTCACCGCGATGAACGAGAAGGACTGCGCCCAGTCTTTGTGTGGATTCTGTGTGGAATTAGTTATCAGTCATTCAGTGCGCAAACAAGACCACGCTGGGGAAGCCAGAAGCTGATCTGTTTGTAGACATTGCTAATTGCTGTTTCCAGCACGGAAATAGGCTCCTTGTCCCAACTTGCCTACACCTGGGCAAAATCCCTCCAAACCTTTTGTATCCATGACCTGCCCAAGTGTCTTTTAAGCTCCTATCCATGTACCTCTCAGGCATCTTTTAATTGTCATAATAGAAACATAGAAAATAGGTGCAGGAGGCCATTTGGCCCTTTGAGCCAGCACCGCCATTCATAGTGATTATGGCTGATCATTCACAATCAGTAACCCATGCCTGCTTTCTCCCCATATCCTCGATTCTGCTACCCCTAGAGCTCTATCTAACCCTCTTTTAAATTCATCCAGTGAATTGGCCTCCACTGCTCTCTGTGGCAGAGAATTCCACAAATTCACAATTCTCTGGGTGAAAAAGTTTTTTCTCATCTCAGTTTTAAATGGCCTCCCCTTTATTCTTAGACTATGTCTCCTGGTTCTGGGCTCCCCCAACATTGGGAACATTTTTCCTGCAACTAGCTTGTCCAGTCCTTTTATAATTTTATACATTTCTATAAGATCCAATGTAATTGTACCCCTTCTACCACTTCTTCTAGTGGCTCATTCCATGTACGTACTCCCTCACCTGAAATCCATGTCCTCTGGTTTTAGATCGATTCATTGATAGACACTTTATTATCAATCCCCTGCGCTGGGAGAAGACTGCTACTCTGCCCCTCATGATTTTATGCATCTATGAGGTCACACCTCAGCCTCCTATATTCCAGGGGGGAAAAAACACAGCCTATCCAGCCTCAACTTATAAGTCAGACTTCCAAACTTCATGTCCTGATTCAGTGCTAAGTTGTAGGCTCAATATAAAGGAAGCACGAGAAAGTACAAAGACAACACCAAGTTCTATCCAATAGTACAATGGCATGGTGGCACAAAGGCAGAGTTGCTGCTTCCCCGTGCCAGAGACCCTGACTACGGGTGCTGTCTGTACGGAGTTTGTACGTTCTCCCCGTGACCTGCGTGGGTTTTCTCCGAGATCTCCGGTTTCCTCCCGCACTCCAAAGACGTACAGGTTTGTAGGGTAATTGGCTTGATATAAATGTAAATTGTCCCTGGTGTGTGTAGGATGGTGTTAGTGTGCAGGGATCGCAGGTCGGTGCGGACTCGGTGGGCCAAAGGGCCTGTTCCCACGCTGTATCACTAAACTAAATTAAAGTTCCATAAGAGGTTGAATAAAAAGTGTCCTTCTACATTGCCCAAATAACATGATTTAGCTGCAAAACAATGCCATGTGAAATTTTCCAGTCAAAATAAGTGCTCTGACTGAGATTGTCAGTGGTGTGTACATTAGTAACAAATTAGGTTTCATGATAATAAGTTTATTGCCTGCACAAGAAAACTAGAGAAGACCTTTTTCCCTTTGATGTGAACGCTTGAATTTTGATCCCACCCATGTATGTTCAACAGCTAATCGATGGTGTCATAAAGACTTCAATAAATTACAGGCTTAAATGTGTAGAAAGAAACTGCAGATGCTGATTTATACCAAAGACAGACAAAAAGTGCTGGAGTAACTCAGCGTGTCAGGCAGCATCACTGGAGAAAAAGGAAGGATCACGTTTCGGGTCACCTTATTTTTGGTCTGAAGAAGGTTCCCAATCAGAAATGTCACCCATCCACATTTTGCAGAGATGCTGCCTGACCCGCTGAGTTACTCCAGCACTCTGTGAAACGTCACCTATCCATGTTCTCCAGAGATCAAGTCAAGTCAAATTTATTTGTCACATACACATACTGTGCAGTGAAATGAAAGTGGCAATGCCTGCGGGTTGTGCACAAAAAAGAATTACAGTTACAGCATATAAATAAAGTTAATAAGTTACTATTAGTGTCGACAAAAATTTAGTCTCTGGGGTTATAAAAGTTGACAGTCCTGATGGCCTGTGGGAAGAAGCTCCATCTCATCCTCTCCGTTTTCGCAGCGTGACAGCGGAGGCGTTTGCCTGATCGTAGCATCTGGAACAGTCCGTTACTGGGGTGGCAGGGGTCCCTCATGATCTTGCTTGCTCTGGATCTGCACCTCCTGCTGTATAAGTCCTGCAGGGGGATGAGTGTAGTTCCCATGGTGCGTTCTGCCGAACGCACTACTCTCTGCAGGGCCATCCTGTCCTGCTGCCTGATCCGCTGAGTTACTCCAGCACTGTGTGATATGCCACCTATCCATGTTCTCCACAGATGCTGCCTGACCCGCTGAGTTACTCCAGCACTCTGTGAAACGTCACCTATCAATGTTCTCCACATATGCTGCCTGACCCGCTGAGTTACTCCAGCACTTTGTGTCTATTCAGGCTTAAATGTTTTTTTCCCCAATCTCTATCTTAGATTTTAAAGAATTACTATCTGCCTCAACCAGATCAGGGAATACCAGGCGCAGATAAACTCACAAATCAGTCTTACCACAAATGGAGTTGGCACATACGTAGAAAACAAATACACGGGTATTTCCTTGCCAAGGAAAACTGCAGCCGTCAACTGGGCAAGTCTGCAATAAATGATAAATTTCACGTCACTATTTATTCGGTAACAGCACATTTATGTATATTTGAATAAAGAGAGCTTTGAGGAACAGTGAATTAATTGATATATTTTTATTAAGAGTATGGGCAGCACAGTGGCGCAGTGGTAGAGTGCTACCTCACAGCGCCGGGACCCGGGTTCGATCCTGACTAAGGGTGCTGCCTGTGTGGATTTTGTTCGTTCCCCACGACTTGCATGGGTTTTCTCAGGGCGGGATTTCCGGTTTGCTCCCACACTAGAAAAAGACACTCCAAAGGTTAATTGGCTTGGTGCAACTGTAAATTGTCCCTGTGTCGGAAAGAACTGAAGATGCTGGTTTAAATCGAAGGTCGACACAAAATGCTGGAGTAACTCAGTGGGTCAGGCAGCATCTCGGGCGAGAAGAAATGGGTGATGTTTCGGGTCAAGACCCTTCTTCAGTCTGAAGAAGGGTCTCGACCCAAAACGTCACCCATTCCTTCTCTCCCGTGATGCTGCCTGACCCGCTGAGTCACTCCAGCATTTTGTGTCTACCTGTAAATTGTCCCTTGTGTGTGTAGGGTAGTGTTAGTGGGGATCGCTGGTCGGCGCGGACTAGGTGGGCCGGAGGGCCTGTTTCCACACTGTATCTCTAAAGTAAACCAAACTAAATAAACTAAGTTACATTGACATTATTAGGTGCATTCATAAGTTACCAATATTTGCAGAACAGATTAAGGAAATTTGCATTCACAAGCAGAGGTGATTATCTGCTGTGGAATGCACTGTTTCCATATCACGCCAGGGATAATCACAGGAAGAGAACAAGTACATGCTGAGACGTGTTCACAAACTCCCACATGGTCTGCACGCTCATTACTTTTGTGCTTGCCCTTTCACATTATGTGACCAATCCTATATAAATTTAAATTATATTTTATATGAATTCTATATGAATTATCCCATAATCCAGTTATGTCTTCATCGTGCATTCTCTAAACTCAAGTTCATATTTTTTATTTCTTCTATCTGTATTTCTACCCTATATTTAGTTTAGTTTAGTTTAGTTTAGTTTAGAGATACAGTGTGGAAACAGGCTCTTTTGGCCCACCTAGTCCGCACCGACCAGCGATCCCCACACATTAACACTATCCTATACCCACAAGGGACAATTTTTTAAAACATTTACCAAGCCAATTTAACCGACAAACCTGTACGTCTTTGGAGTATGGGAGGAAACCAAAGATCTCAGAGAAAACCCATGCTGGTCACGGGGAGAACATACAATAGACAATAGACAATAGGTGCAGGAGTAGGCCATTCAGCCCTTCGAGCCAGCACCGCCATTCAATGCGATCATGGCTGATCACTCTCAATCAGTACCCTGTTCCTGCCTTCTCCCCATACATACCCCCTCACTCCGCTATCCTTAAGAGCTCTATCCAGCTCTCTCTTGAAAGCATCCAACGAACTGGCCTCCACTGCCTTCTGAGGCAGAGAATTCCACACCTTCACCACTCTCTGACTGAAAAAGTTCTTCCTCATCTCCGTTCTAAATGGCCTACCCCTTATTCTTAAACTGTGGCCCTTTGTTCTGGACTCCCCCAACATTGGGAACATGTTTCCTGCCTCTAATGTGTCCAATCCCCTAATTATCTTATATGTTTCAATAAGATCCCCCCTCATCCTTCTAAATTCCAGTGTATACAAGCCCAATCGCTCCAGCCTTTCAACATACGACAGTCCCGCCATTCCGGGAATTAACCTAGTGAACCTACGCTGCACGCCCTCCATAGCAAGAATATCCTTCCTCAAATTTGGAGACCAAAACTGCTCACAGTACTCCAGGTGCGGTCTCACCAGGGCCCGGTACAACTGTAGAAGGACTTCTTTGTTCCTATACTCAACTCCTCTTGTTACGAAGGCCAACATTCCATTGGCTTTCTTCACTGCCTGCTGTACCTGCATGCTTCCTTTCATTGACTGATGCACTAGGACACCCAGATCTCGTTGAACTCCCCCTCCTCCTAACTTGACACCATTCAGATAATAATCTGCCTTTCTATTCTTACTTCCAAAGTGAATAACATCACACTTATCTACATTAAACTGCATCTGCCATGTATCCGCCCACTCACACAACCTGTCCAAGTCACCCTGCAGCCTTATTGCATCTTCCTCACAATTCACACTACCCCCCAGCTTAGTATCATCTGCAAACTCCATACAGACAGCACCCGTAGTTGGGATCGAACCTGGGTCTCCAGTGCTGCATTTGCTGTAAGGCAGCGACTCTACCGCTGCCCCACCGGGCCGCCCTATATGAAGAAGGGACCCGACCCTGAAACGTCACCCATTCCTTCTCGCCAAAGATGCTGCCTGTCCCGCTGAGTTACTCCAGCTTTTTATGTCTATTTTCTATCTGATACAAGATCCTCATTAAAAGCTACCTCTTATCAGTGTGTTCTTTAATGATAGTTTCAAATGGTAGGATGCACTGGCATCTAGACTTTCAAATTTCTAAACTTACAAAAAGATTACTAAAGTTTAAAAAATAAAATGTAATAAGGCAGTCAGGTCCTTAAACAGTTTATTGGATGATAATCCTCCAAAGACACCAACTGCATGTAACGAATGTAGGAAAATAACTGCAGATGCTGGTACAAATCAAAGGTATCACAAAATGCTGGAGTTACTCCAGCATTTTGTGATAACTGCAAGTAACGAGATGCCTTTTTAGAGGCACAGAGTCATACAAGGAAGTATGCTTCAGCCCAAGTTGCACACGCCGCCCAGCATGTCCCATCTACACCAATCCCACCTCCCTGCTTTTGGCCCATATCCCTCTAAACTTGTCCCACTGCACCTGTCTAAATGTTTCTTGAACATTGCAATAGTCCCTGTCTCATCTACATACCCCAGCAGCTTGTTCCATACACCCACCACCCTTTGTTTTTAAAACATTACCCCTCAGGTTCACATTCAATCCCCCCCCCCACCTTAAACCTATGTCCTCTGGTTCTCGATTCCCCTACTCTGGGCAAAAGACTGTGCATTTACCTAATCTATTCCTTTCATGATTTTGTACACCTCTATAAGATCACCCCTCATCCTCCTGCGCTCCAATGAATAAACCCTTAGCCCGTGCAACCTCTCTCTGTAGTTCAGCCCTTCGAGAACTGGCATCATCCTGGTACATCTTCTTTGTCGACTAAAAAAAACACTGCTTGTAACTATTACTCCCAATCACTCTTTCCATCTCATCCTGTTGACATATCTCCTGGATAAATACCTCAAAGATGCCCCTGTGCACTGGAAGCCATTCAACTCCGGCCACGATTCTGCCAATGTCACACCTTTGTGCAATTGCATTGTTATTTTTGATTATTAATTAATATTCCACCCCAATACCTATAGTGTACACTGGATACACTGGAATTTAGAAGGATGAGAGGGGATCTTATCGAAACATATAAGATTATTAAGGGGTTGGACACGTTAGAGGCAGGAAACATGTTCCCAATGTTGGGGGAGTCCAGAACCAGGGGCCACTGTTTAAGAATAAGGGGTAGGCCATTTAGAACGGAGATGAGGAAAAACTTTTTCAGTCAGAGAGTTGTATATCTGTGGAATTCTCTGCCTCAGAAGGCAGTGAACGCCAATTCTCTGAATGCATTCAAGAGAGAGCTAGATAGAGCTCTTAAGGATAACAGAGTCAGGGGGTATGGGGAGAAGGCAGGAACGGGGTACTGATTGAGAATGATCAGCCATGATCACATTGAATGGTGGTGCTGGCTCAAAGGACCGAATGGCCTACTCCTGCACCTATTGCCTATTGTCTATTCATTTTTGTGCCTGCTCCTCTATTGTTTCTGAAACTTGTACTTGGTGTGGAAACAAACATTCCTGCAGAATTTGTGCAGTTTATCAATTATCTATCTCTTTCGATCTGAAACAGTTTAGATCTGTTATTTTAATGTATTTTTCCAATTAATCTTTCTGGTGTAAACTGAATAGCACCCACCTCTTACTGCTACACCTGCTCATCTCCTGACCTCGGGTATCAAATCCAATCACTACACCCCTCTGCTCTAGGTCCGAGAAGCACCTCTCGAGGTATTTCAATAAACCCTGCAAAAGGCAGAAAACAAATTAAGTTCACGTTTATTGCCACAGGCATGAGTACGGGTACAGATGTCACAGGTTATGGGGGGAAGGCAGGAGAATGGGGTTAGGAGGGAGAGATAGATCAGCCATGATTGAATGGCAGAGTAGACTCGATGGGCCGAATGGCCTAACTCTACTCCCATCACTTATGACATACTATATGACTCAAGAAACATCTTGCTTGCAGCAGCATCACAGGCATGTAAAGGCAGACAATGCACAAAATAAGCATAAATTAAACAAAATTGTGAAAGAACTGTGGAAAAAAAGACATTAGTGCAAAAACATAATTAGAAAAAAGTCCACAGCAGTGGAAGAGATGGCTGCAATGTTCTGTTATTGGAGTAGGGTTAGGGTTGTGTAGGCTCGTTCAAGAACCTGATGGTAGCTGTTCCTGAACCTGGTGGTGTGGGACTTCAGGCCTCTGCACTGATGGTAGCAGTGAGAAGCTGGCATGTAGATGGTTTTGATGCAGGGAAGGCCTCTGCCTGTGATAGACCGGACTGAGTCCACCACCCTTTGCCACCTCTTGCGCTCCTGTGCGATGGAATTGTCATATCAGGCCGTGATGCCACCAAGCAGGTTACTTTGTACTGTATATTTGTCAATAAAAGTAAGGCACAAGATATTTAGAGAGGATCAGAAGAGGACTGCTATTCACCCAGAGAGTGCGGTACAGTGGCGCAGTGTGTAGAGCTGCTACCTCACAGTGCCAGGCACACCTGGTCGATTCTGACCTCGGGTACTGTCTGTGTGTGGAGTTTGCACGTTTTCCATGTGGTCGCGTGGGTTTCTTCCAGGTGAAAGAAAGATACTCTATTGAAACATGTGACAAGTCACAGTCATATTCTAGTGGGCAGAATGGCCTGTTTCCTCACTGTATGACTCTATGACAGTTACATCATCAGTGACTCATTGTGCTTCTGTACCTGAAGGCATAAAAATAATTAATCAGGAGAAATGGAAGGCCGGTGTTTATTTTAAAATTGCATAACCAAAAAAAAAAGATATTAAAATCCTGTTCAAGACTGATTAGGCTTTTGCATAAAAACATTAGGCATAGACACAGTACTCGGCCTTTCCACTCGTCACTTTAATTTCATGTTACATGTATCTTGTGTTTTTATGACTGTTGGCAGATCAATTTCCTGCCTGGGATAAATAAAGTTCTATCGTATCGTATCGTACATTATTGCGAGGAATGGAAAAAGAGAGATAAGAAAAGGCTTTATCTTTACCATGGTAAGAATGAGCTGTATTGATAGTCTCCAGCATAAATGAAAATATGCTTTCGCGACTATTTCATACAAGGGAGGTTTTAAGATCAGCTATCATTCGAACTAATCAGTTCTTAGATCCATTAAAATGCAGACTTCCCCAGGGCAAAAAGCTCTTAAAGATAGCAGAGTCAAGGGATATGGGGGGAAGGCAGGAACGGGGTACTGATTGTGGATGATCAGCCATCATCACAGTGAATGGCAGTGCCGGCTCGAAGGGCCGAATGGCCTACTCCTGGACCTATTGTCTATTGTATCACATGATTCCTTTGTTTGCGATTTGTAAACTAGAAACAATTTTAAAGTAGTACGCAAGATTTGGAAAAAAATATATAAACCACAAAGGGCATTGTATGGTCTTTGCTCAGTAATTCAACCGAGTAGGTGCCTCTTGAAACACCAGGAGTCAAGACTCACAGAGACAGACAGCACAGATGCAACTTGCTCATGCCGACCAAGATATTCCATCTATACATGTCCCATCTGCCCGCATTTGGCCCATATCCCTCCAAACCTTTCCTATCCATGTACCTGTCCAAATCTATATACTAAAATTCTCATTTGTTTGTTTGTTTGTTTGTTTGTTTGTTTGTTTGTTTGTTTGTTTGCTCCTGAACTACAGCCAAAACGGTACACGATAGCACGACAATTTTAAGCCCACCTTACTCACCGTCGTCACTTTGGTGCTAATGGAAGTTTCATTGAAATTGGTGTTATATTTTTAAAGTTATTCACATTTTAAAGTTTAAATCTATCAACTAGGGAGGGAGGGGCTGGGAGAAGGGGGGTTATCATATCATATATATACAGCCGGAAACAGGCCTTTTTCGGCCCTCCAAGTCCGTGCCGCCCAGCGATCCCCGTACATTAACACTATCCTACACCCACTAGGGACAATTTTTACATTTACCCAGCCAATTAACCTACATACCTGTACGTCTTTGGAGTTGGGTTGAGGTGGATGGAGTGGGGGGGAGGGGAGGGGGGTGGATGGAGTGGGGGAGGGGGAGGGGAAGGGGTGGAGGGAGGGTGTGAGTCAGGAGTGTTTAGATTTCATATGTACACAAATGGAACAATTACATTCTTACTTGCAGCAGCATAACAGGTCTGTAAACACAGTGCCCCATAGATAATAATAAAACAATAAAAAGTTCAATAAATAAAAAATATTAGTGCAAAACAAAACAGGTGGCGCAGCGGTAGAGTTGCTGCCTTACAGCACTTGCAGCACCAGAGACCCAGGTTTGATCCTGACTACAGGTGCTGTTTGTATGGAGTTTGTAAGTTATCCCTGTAACCTGCGTGGGTTTTCAATGAGATCTTTGCAGATTAGGAAAAAGGTGTAGATGATATGTGTGTACTCCTTTAATTAATAGTGACGAGGAGGCTGTCTCCTCTGCTGTACAGCCACCGGACCCTGTGGTCCACGCAGCTAGCTTCACCTCTGCTCCTCAGCGACAGAGGGCAAGCCCGACGCCGAGCTCTAGGCCGCGCCAACGCTGTCCGAACTGCAGCTTTCCTTCGCATCGTTTTAATGTCTGCCCGGCGTTGGGGAAAACCTGCAATCTCTGCAATAAGCCCAACCACTTTTCGGCGGCCTGCCGTTCCCGTGGGAACTCTGCACAGCCACGGCAGAAACCCTCTCGCTACTTGACACGTGCTGATACCGCGTCTGGTTATCATCTCCAGCATGATGAACTCCCCCTGTCTGACTCTGGCTCTTCCAAGAGCGAAATGCGTGTGTTTTCCCTGCGAGGTGCACCTGCTCTGATAAGAGACCCAACCGTCCGAGTCACGGTGAACGGCATGGCCTTCTCTGCTAAGGTGGACACGGGGGCTGCTGCCAATGTTATGTCAACAAGCCTATTCAAGAAGATAAGAGATAATGAGCTCGTTTCTACAGACAGTGCTGTTTTGCGTGCATATGGGGGCGGTGACTTGTTCCTGTGGGGAAGGCCACTCTCCACTGCAAGGTGCTGAAGACCTCTCGGCCCCTTTCCTTCTTTCTGCTCGACGGTAAATGTGTCCCCCTGCTCGGCGTGGAGGCCTGCCAGGACCTCGGATTGGTGAGATTCCACAGCGATGTCCACATGGTGGAGGCAACCCTAAACCCGCTGGCCGAATACCCGGACCGTTTTGACTCGAAGCTGGGGAAGTTGCCCTGCAGCTACAAGATTGCCCTCAACCCCGACATCACGCCGGTTGTCCGTCCCCCGCATCGGGTATCCTTCGCCATGAGAGACAAGGTCGAGTCCACTCTTCTCGAGATGGTGGCCACGGGCATCCTGAAGCCAGTAACGGTCCCCACCCAGTGGGTCTCCACTATGGTCGTCGCTGCGAAGAAGAATAAGAGTGAACTACGGATCTGCATCAACCCTAAGGATTTGAACTTGGCTATCAAGCGCCCGCATTACCCTATGCGGACAGTGGAGGATGTTGCTGCACAGGTCGGCCCTGCCACTGTGTTCTCGGTTCTCGATGCCAAGAGCTCGTTCTGGCAGATACCTCTGGACGAGCGATCCTCGCACCTGACGACCTTCGGCACGCCCTTCGGCAGGTACCGCTTCCTCCGCATGCCGTTTGGGATCAACTCTGCCAGCGAAGTGTTCCAAAGGACCATGGAACAACTGTTTGCTGGGCTCCCGTGTGCCATCATTGTCGACGACATTCTGGTTTACGGGAAGAATGTCGCGGAGCACGACCACCACCTTCGCCAGGTGCTACAGCGGGCCCGAGATGTCAACCTGAAGCTCAACCCGAAGAAATGCCGGTTCCGGGTCCCTGAGGTCACCTACGTGGGACACGTCTTCACAGCATCAGGGCTGAAGCCCGACCCGCAAAAGACAGCCGCAATATCCGAGATGCCTGCACCTGCTGACGTGCCTGGCCTACAGCGCTTCTTGGGCATGGCCAACTACCTGGGAAAGTTCATCCCCGACCTGAGTGAACTGAGCGCCCCTCTGAGGGACCTGGTGAAAAAGGACGCTGCCTGGGCCTGGTTCCCGCAACACCAGAAAGCATTCGACACCCTCAAATCTAAGCTGATCAGCATGCCTACGTTGAAGTACTTTGACCTCCAGCGCCCAATCGTTCTCACATGTGATGCATCGAGGTTTGGCCTAGGGGCCGCCTGCCTGCAGGTCCACGACGGGGTGCAACTGCCGGTGTCCTATGCATCCCGCACGATGACGACCGCGGAACAACGCTATGCCCAGATTGAGAAGGAGCTGCTGGCAGTTGTTTTTGCCTGCTCCAAGTTCAAGGACTATATCCTGGGCACTTGCTTCACTGTTGAAACGGACCACCAGCCTCTGGTTACCATCCTCAATAAGCCGATACACGTGGCCTCCTCCCGGCTCCAGCGCATGATGCTCCAGCTACAACGTTTTACTTTCACCGTGGTTTATCGAAAGGGCAAGGACATGTTTGTTGCTGATACGCTGTCTCGGGCGCCCCTCCCATCCACAATCCGACATCCATACGAGGCGTCCGACCTGATAGTCCTAAACGTCAATTTCGTGCCCTCCAGTCAGTTGAAGTCCCTGGCCAAGCACACGGCAGCTGACGCTTCGCTACAACAGCTGGCCGCGATCATCAAGCGGGGCTGGCCAGGCCGCCGTTCTTCCCTGCCGGCCGCAGCGGTGCCTTACTTCCTGGTTCGTGACGAGTTGGTGCTGCGTGAGGGTGTGATTGTGAAGGGGCACAAGGTGGTGGTGCCCGCAGCACTACAAGAACAATATTTCGAAACTGCTCATCGTGGCCATCCCGGGGCCGAAGCGACCCTTTCCATCGCTCAGAGTCAGTTCTTCTGGCCTGACATGCCTCGCTATTTCCGAGATAGAGTCTCCGCGTGCCCTACCTGCAACAGCCTCGCTCCACAGCAACAGCGGCAGCCGCTCCTGCAGCAGCCAGCCCCTAACCTGCCCTGGTCCGCGCTGGCAACCGACATCTTCGAATGGCACGGAAAGCACTTTCTGGTGCTAGTTGACTCTTACTCCAGCTGGTTCGAAGTTGACCAGCTCCACTCCCTATCTTCCACCGCGGTCATCGAGAAGCTACGCCGCCACTTTGCCACCTTCGGGTCCCCAGCCAGCATGCAATCGGACAACGGCAGCCAGTTCACCAGCGCCGAGTTCCGTGCTTTTGCTGAACAGTGGAATTTTCGGCACTACACCAGCAGCCCGGAATACCCGCAGAGCAACGGCCTGGCCGAGCGCGCGGTCCGCAGCGCAAAAGGACTGTTGGAACGTTGCCGCCTGTCCCGCTCCGACATTTACCTGGCCCTGCTGAACCTCCGCAACATCCCCCGCGATCATGTCCTGGGTTCCCCGGCTCAGCGTCTCATGTCCCGTGTCACGCGGCCCACGGTCCCGGTGTCCCAACAGTCCCTGTCTCCCTCTGCCCTTAAACCTGCCTTAGTCCGGGAACGCATTGCCCGCAGACACGGTATTCAGAAGCGCTCCCACGACGAGTCCTGCCGTGTCCTCCGCCCTCTTCTTCCCGGCCAGGTCGTCCGCATGAGGTCCATTTCTGGCCGCTCCAGACTGGCCGTGGTCATCGGTTCTGCTGGCTCCCCCCGTTCGTACCTGGTCAACCACGACGGCACGGTGTACCGCCGGTCCCGCCAGCACCTCCGGCTCGTGGACGAGCCAGTCCCTCCCCCGGCGGCTCCGTATGCCCCTCCACTGCCACTTTCGCGGCCCAGTGCCTTGCCCGCTCCTCTGGGGCAAACCCCCCCCCTTGGTCCTTCTCCTGTCCGTCTTCCGGCTGCGGTCCCGTTTTCTCCGGATTCCTCGACCTCCTCCTCTTCCTCGCAGCCCACCCCGCAGCCTTCATCTCCCAGGGGTTCTCCCGTCCGTAGCCCACCACGTGCCACGGCGCCGTCCCCACTTGTTCCCGTCGGGGAAGGAGGTGATGGCGAGGTTCGGACCCGGTCTGGTCGCCTGGTCAGGCCGCCTGTCCGTTACGGCGATTACGTGTGATTCTGTATTCCTGTGCCTTGCTGTCTGCATTTACCCTAGTGCATGAGACGTGGTCGCCCTGTCACTCACTGTCTGTTTTGTAGAGGAAGGATGTAGATGATATGTGTGTACTCCTTTAATTAATAGTGACGAGGTCCATGTTAACCACTCCCTCACCGGTGGGTATAATTGTAGCTTCCCCACCCCTAGCTCCCTCTCTAGTGATCGTGACAGACCATGTACAGCCAGGGCAGTGATGTGTGTTAATAAAAGTAGTTAAAGATACAATGGTGTCCAAGAACCATCTTTACAAAAGGGAAGAACAACGAGACCTGGGTGACCTTGTGCACCAGTCACTGAAAGTAAACATGCAGCTACAGGAGGCAGTGAAGAAAGCTAATGGCATGTTGGCCTTCATAACGAGAGGATTTGAGTATGGGAGTAAAGAGGTCCTTCTGCAGTTGTATAGGGCCCTGGTGAGACCACATCTGGAGTATTGTGTGCAGTTTCGGTCTCCTAATTTGAGGAAGGACGTCCTTGCTATTGAGGCCCTCACTCTGACTCTCCTGCAGGTCCGGGCCTCACTCACCCACACAAAATACAACAAATTATCCTCCAACATTTCCGCCACCTCCAACGGTATCCCACCATCATCCACATCTTCCCATCTCCACCCTTTCTGCTTTCCGCAGAGATCGTTCCCTCTGAAACTCCCCGGTCGACTCATCCCTTCCCACCCAAACCACCCCCTCCCTAGGTACTTTCCCCTGCAACCGCAGGAGATGCAACACCTATCCCTTTACCTCCTCCCTCAACTCCATCCAAGGACCCAAACAGTCTTTCCAGGTGAGGCAGAGGTTCACCTGCACCTCCTCCAACTTCATCTACTGCATCCGCTGTTCCAGATGTCAACTTCTTTACATCGGCGAGACCAAGTGCAGGCTCGGCGATCGTTTCGCTGAACACCTCCGCTCAGTCCGTCTCAACCAACCTGATCTCCTGGTGGCTCAGCACTTCAACTCCCCCTCCCATTCACAATCTGACCTTTCTGTCCTGGGCCTCCTCCATTGTCAGAGTGAGGCCCAGCGCAAATTGAAGGAGCAGCACCTCAGATTTCGCTTGGGAAGTTTACACCCCAGCGGTATGAACATCGACTTCTCTAACTTCAGATAGTCTGTTTCCCCTCTCTATCCCCTCCCCCTTCCCAGTTCTCCCACTAGTTTTCCTGTCTCCAACTACATTCTATCTTTGTCCCGCCCCCTCCCCTGAAGAAGGGTCTCAACCCGAAACGTCACCCGTTCCTTTTCTCCAGAGATGCTGCCTGACCCGCTGAGTTACTCCAGACTTTTGTGTCTACAACCAATTGTTCAAAATCTCCCTAGTATTACACAGATTTACAAAACAAAATCGGTAAAGTGTTTGGACGGGTCACCTGAGTGGACTGTATGATGGTCAAGTCGTTAATGCAGGAGAAACCTGCACCCATGGAGGACCGCAATCCCGCGGTACCAAACGTCATTCTGTAGCACAGGCGATCACGCAGCTCCTTCTTCTTCCCATCGTGGTGGAGCTTCTCAATCACAGCTTTAGTCTTGGGATTCTGTGAACAGTGAAATAATAGATACAAGCAAAGGAACATCGCAAAAATCCCTTCCCCTGCCCATCTTACAGCAATCAATAAACGATTCGATACGATACAACTTTACTTATCCCAGGAGGGAAATTGGTCTGCCAATAGCCATGAAACACAACAAGATACATGAAATTAAAATGACAAGTGGAAAGTCCAGGATTGGGGACGTGCAAAGGTTGACAGGGGGGAGGGATGTCAGTCTACCCCACGACAGAAGAGCGAGGAGTTGATTTGTCTGAGCATCAGGGTTAGGTTAGATTAGTAGGGTTAGGGTTTGATTAGTATGCGTGTCAGGGGTTATGGGGAGAAGGCAGGAGAATGAGGTTAAGAGGGAACGATAGATCTGCCATGATTGAATGGCAGAGTAGACATGATGGACCGAATGGCATAATTCTGCTCCTATCACTTAAGAACGTATGACACTACTATTCTACATCATTGACCAGGGTAGGACAATCTTTGATTACTTTGACTGCTTTCCCGAGGCAGTGTGAAGTGTAGATGGAGTCGATGGTGGGGAGTGTGGTGTGTGCGATGGATTGGGCTACATCCACAACTCTGCAATTAGTGCAATCTTGGATAGTGTTGTTCTCAAACCAAGCTGTGATGCATCCTGAGAGGATGTTTTGTATAGGGGTACAGGAGGCCATTCGGCCTGCCTAGTTTAGTTTTTTTGTTGTTTAGTTTAGATACAATGCGGAAACAGGCCCTTCAGCCCACCGAGTCCGCGCCGACCATTAACACAAGCCTACACACACTAGGTACAATTTACTCTTATACTGAGTATACAAACCCAGGCCAATTAACCTACAAATATGTACGTCTTTGGAGTGTGGGAGGAAACCAGAGCACCTGGAGAAAACACACGTGGACACGGAGAGAACGTACAAACTCCGTCCAGACAGCACCCGTAGTCGGGATCGAACCCACGCCTCTGGCGCTGCAAGCGCTGTAAGGCAGCAACTCTACCGCTGCGCCGCCCTTGCGGTCCTGGAGTTCCCCTCAGTTTACTTTGCTCCCCTGATCCTTTCCTCCCACTGAGTTTTGCTTATTATTGATCTTGTGTACAGAGACACTCAGGGGTTTAATTTAGTTCAAGTATTATAAAATTACTGGGGTTTTTTTTGTTGCCCTTCAGCAAATGTATGGGCAAAGACAGCTAGACAGAAACTAGACAGAAAACAATGCACATCCAGATCAGGAAATGGGTCACAGATTTACTGCTAACACATAAAATACCTTTGCGTTACATGAATTGTTGATGACAATGATTGCTGATATAAATTATAAATGACAGAGTTCTACAGAATGCTGTTCAACGGCGAGAGCGAGAGGTACAATTACTAGAACATACAAGGATGGCGAACAGGAAAGAAAAACACCAGCTGGTTCACTGAACTTTTTTTTACAGAATTGAGCTAGGACATCTATAGGGAGAGATTTCTTTTTTTTGGTTTGGAGCTGAGAAATGCAAGGCGGTCCTTCTTCTCTGACATCATCGCCAAAAACAATTATAATGCATGTGTCTTGTTTGCTACTGTCGACAGGCTAACAAACCCTCCTGTGTCAGTAGCCTCTGAACTTCTATCCACCAGGGCCTGCAATCAATTTGCCTCCTTCACTGACAAAATTCAGAAAATTGGACAAGCAGTCAGTGCCTCCATATCAGGCACAGGATGTGCGTCGTCCTTGTGCCCACGTAAAACACCTTGAATTGCCTTGTTGCTGAAATGTGCTATATAAATAAACTTGCCTTGCCTTGCTGGTAAGAAGCACGCCCCTTAATGCATCACATCTACCTGTGTCATGCATTCCAATGCACGTGACTGGGACATTTTATGGAAGAATTACGGAAGAATTATTTTGGATAGGCTCTCTGTGAGATCAGAAGCATCTGATCACCCAACACCACTGGTTTATAGTTTTCAGAGATCAGACAGAAACATCGAAAATAGGTGCAGGAGGCCATTTAGCCCTTTGAGCCAGCACTGCCATTCATTGTGATCATGGCTGATCATCCACAATCAGTAACCCGTGCCTGCCTTCTCCCCATATCTCTTGATTCCACTAGCCCCAAGAGCTCTATCTATCCCTTTTAAATTCATCCAGTGATTTGGCCTCCACTTCCTTTCTGTGGCAGAGAATTCCACAAATTCACAACTCTTTGGGTAAAAAAGATTCTTCTCAGCTTTAAATGCTCCCCCTCCCCCTCCCCCTCCCCCTTATTCTTAGACTGTGCCCCCTGGTTCTGGACTCCCCCAACATTGGGAACATTTTTCCTGCATCTAGCTTGTCCAGTCCTTTTATAATTTTATACATCTCTATAAGATCCCCTCATCCTTCTAAACTCCTGTGAATACAAGCCCAGTCTTTCCAATCTTTCCTCATATGACTTGTTCAGAAATTTAACCCACTTCAGTGTGAACCCTTCAGCACTCACTGTATGAGCCTGTAACGGTGCATCAATTCCATAATCATCTTCAGCTGCTTACACACAGTTAAATAGGCCTATTTTTTCCTGCATTTTTACCTGTCTCATGAGATTATGTGATTGATACCATGGAGTAACAAAGGTCAGGAGTCTTTATAATAATGTTACCCCAAGAGAAATAGATATTTGTAATTAAAAAACTCCCCCTATATCCAAACCTTTGCTGTACTAAAACTGATACAACTCGCTCTTTAAAAGCTGTCCCAAGATTAGTTTTCAAAACTTATTACAATTGGAATTTCACTCATCCACAATACCCTCTAATTTCTTTTTCACGTGTTTCAGTTGAGGTGGGTCACTCTGAACGCACTTTATTTTACGTTCATTGTTGCTCTCGAATGGACAGGGCCAAGACAAACTCACGAGGGAACCCTGATAAAGTTGGCTACCTAGCCTTGCCTTGCAGAGATACTTGACCAAAGGAAATGTGGCTAAAAGAATGTGTACTGCAATAGGTAAGCCCAGACAGCTAACTTATTTGCAGAGATACTTGACTAAAGGAAATGTGGCTAGTTGCAAGAATGTGATAATGGCCTAAACTACCTTCATGTCTAGTTACACGAATGCGACAATTGCCTCTATTATGTACCTTGAACACTGGAAGCTATGCTGCAAAAGTTTAGCTCAGACAGCTAACTTGGAGCAGGATATGAATGAATGAATGAATGAATGAATGAATGAATGAATATGAATATATGAATAAGTTTATTGGCCAAGTATGCATATACAAGGAATGTGTCTTGGTGCTCCGCTCACAAATGACAACACAAACATACAGTTAACAATTAAGAATAAAGCATAACATCAAAACAATAAGGATACACCATTACGGTCTACACATGTGGGTGAAAATAAACCAGAGCAAAAAAGAGACTACAGACTTTGGTTATTGGGTAGAACTATCACTCGTAGAAAAAAAGTTGTTTTTATGTCTGGCTGTGGCTGCTTTGACAGTCCGGAGTCGCCTTCCAAAGGGAAGTGCTCCATATATGGTAAAGACATCTGTTCGTGGACTCTGCATTGTCACCTCCATAATAAAAGCTGTATCCTGCTAATTCCTTGAGTGGGTGCTCAGATCTGCCAAGTATAGCGACATACTTGCTGCCGTTCTGCCACTTCCCGCCTTGTGCTTTAAATCGATTTGCGTGGTTGTCTGCTTGTTACAAGGTCAGAACTTTAACAGGTCAGAACAATTCAAGATAGCAATTCAAGATAGCAAGAGGGTAGCTAATGTTATTCCGCTTTTTAAGAAAGGAGGGAGAGAGAAAACAGGAAATTATAGACCAGTTAGCCTGACATTGGCGGTGTGGAAGATGCTGGAGTCAATTATAAAAGACGAAATTGCGGAGCATTTGGATAGTAGTAACAGGATCGTTCCAAGTCAGCATGGATTTACGAAGGGGAAATCATGCTTGACTAATCTTCCGGAATTTTTTGAGGATGTAACTAGGAAAACGGACAGGGGAGAGCCGGTGGATGTAGTGTACCTTGACTTTCAGAAAGCCTTCGACAAGGTCCCACATAGGAGATTAGCGGGCAAAATTAGAGCACATGGTATTGTGGGTAGGGTACTGACATGGATAGAAAATTGGTTGGCAAACAGAAAGCAAAGAGTGGGGATAAATGGGTTCCTTTCAGAATGGCAGGCAGTAACTAGTGGGGTACCGCATGGCTCGGTGCTGGGACTGCAGCTATTTACAATATACATTAATGACTTGGATTAAAAGTAACATTAGCAAATTTGCAGATTACACAAAGCTGGGTGGCTGTGTGAACTGTAAGGAAGATGCTATGAGGTTGCAGGGTGACTTGGACAGGTTTTGTGAGTGGGTGGATGCATGGCAGATGCAGTTTAATGTGGATAAATGTGAGGTTATCCACTTTGGTGGCAAGAACAGGAAGGCAGATTATTATCTGAATGGTGTCAAGTTATGAAAAGGGAACGTACAACGAGATCTGGGTGTCCTAGTGCATCAGTTACTGAAAGGAAGCATGCAGGTACAGCAGGCAGTGAAGAAAGCCAATGGAATGTTGGCCTTCATAACAAGGGGAGTTGAGTATAGGAGCAAAGAGGTCCTTCTGCAGTTGTACATGGCTCTAGTGACATCACACCTGGAGTATTGTGTGCAGTTTTGGTCTCCAAACTTCAGGAAGGCCATTCTTGCTATTGAAGGAGTGCAGCGTAGGTTCACGAGGTTAATTCCCGGAATGGCATGACTGTCGTATGTTGAAAGGATAGCGGAGTCAGGGGGTATGGGGAGAAAGCAGGAGCGGGGTACTGATTGAGAATGATCAGCCATGATCACATTGAATGGCGGTGCTGGCTCGAAGGGCCGAATAGCCTACTCCTGCACCTATTGTCTATTGAAAGACTGGAGCGATTGGGCTTGTATACTCTGGAATTTAGAAAGATGAGAGGGGATCTTATTGAAACATATAAGATTATTAAGGGATTGGACACGCTAGAGGCAGGAAACATGTTCCCGATGTTGGGGGAGTCCCGAACCAGGGGCCACAGTTTAAGAATAAGGGGTAGGCCATTTAGAACGGAGATGAGGAAGAACTTTTTTACTCAGAGAGTTGTGAAGCTGTGGAATTCTCTGCCTCAGAAGGCAGTGGAGGCAAATTCTCTGGATGCTTTCAAGAGAGAGTTAGATAGAACTCTTAATGATAGCAGAATCAAGGGATATGGGGAGAAGGCAGGAACGGGGTACTGACTGTGGATGATCAGCCATGATCACGCTGGCTCAAAGGGCCGAATGGCCTACTCCTGCACCTATTGTCTATTGAATGCAAGTAAAGGTGACAAATGGACCTTGGGGACCAAGTCTGTAACTCTCAGAAAGAGGCAACATAAGTAGATAGTGGTAAAGGAGGTGTATACTAAGCTTGCTTTCGTAGAATTGGGCGTTAAGAGTCAGGATATCATGATGCAGCTTTGTAGGACTTTGTTCAAGCTGCATTTGGAGTATTGAGTGCAGTTCTGGTCGCCCCATTACAGGAAGAATGTGCATGCTTTTTAAAGGGTACAGAGGAGGTTTACCAGAATAAGAAGGAACTGTAGATGCTGGTGTAAACCAAAGACAGACACAAAATGCTGGAGTAACTCAGGACAGGCTGCATCTCTGGAGAGGAGGAATGGAGAGAAGGAATGTTACCAGAATAATGCCTGGATTAGCGGGTATTAGCTACAGGGAGAGGTTGGACAGACATGGATTGTTTTCTCTGAAACGCCGGGGGCTAAAGGGAGACATAATAGAAGGATATAAAATTACGAGGGGTATAGATAGGTTAGGCAGTTAGACCTTTTTCCCAGAATGCAAAAATCAAGCACTAGACATCATAGCTTTATGGTGTACGGTGCAAAGTTTTATTTTTACAGAGGATGGCGAGTCGCTGGAATGCACTGCCAGGGCTGATGGTTGACACAGATAAGATAGTGGCATTTAAGAGACTTTTGGACAGGCACATGGATATGCTGGGAATGGAGAGATAGGATTATTTTTAGGCAGATAAGAGTGAGTAGACACAATATGATGGAGTAACTCAGAGGGTCAGGCAGCACCTTGGGAGAGAAGGAATGGGTGACGTTTCGGGTCGAGACCTTCTTCAGACTGATGTCAGGGGAAGGGGCGGCACAAAGATAGAATGTAATCGGAGACAGGAAGACTAGTGGGAGAACTGGGAAGGGGGAGGGGATAGAAAGGGAAAGCAGGAACTATCTGAAGTTAGAGAAGTCAATGTTCATACCGCTGGGGTGTAAACTACCCAAGCGAAATATGAGGTGCGGTTCCTCTAATTTGCGCTGGGCCTCATTCTGACAATGGAGGAGGCCCAGGACAGAAAGGTCAGATTGGGAATGGGAGCGGGCGTTGGAGTGCTGAGCCACCGGGAGATTAGGTATTTTGTATACTCCAGCATTTTGTGTCTACCTTCGATTTAAACCAACATCTGCTGTTTTTTTCCCCTTCAGATAAGAGTGGGTCTTGGCATCATGTTCAGCACAGACATTGTGGGCTGAAGGGCCTGGTTTTGTGCTGTACGAGTCTATGCTCGAAAGCAGTGCTTCTTAAACTCATTCACCCTTGAGTCTTCATCACAAAATTTCATTCACCCGACTAAATTTTCTTATGTTTTTTGGTAATTTTCGTCTTATTCTCCCTTGTGTATAATTTTATATGTATTAAGTCATTCGTCCTTCATGCACCCCTCTAGTTTCATTAACCCTTGGGTGAACCATTCACCAGTTTAAGAAGCACTGCTCTAAAGGATGAAGTGACACATCAGGAAAGGGACAGCACAGGAAAAAAAGACAGGTTGGATAAGTTGGGAAAGTTATTTTCAAAAGATACAGGTGAAGTGAATTAGTTATTGGCCTTTCACCACTGATCTGCGTTCAGCTACTGTCTAGGGGAAACATGTCAATAGACAATAGACAATAGGTGCAGGAGTAGGCCATTCAGCCCTTCGAGCCAGCACCGCCATTCAATGCGATCATGGCTGATCACTCTCAATCAGTACCCCGTTCCTGCCTTCTCCCCATACCCCCTCACTCCGCTATCCTTAAGAGCTCTATCCAGCTCTCTCTTGAAAGCATCCAACAAACTGGCCTCCACTGCCTTCTGAGGCAGAGAATTCCACACCTTCACCACTCTCTGACTGAAAAAGTTCTTCCTCATCTCCGTTCTAAATGGCCTACCCCTTATTCTTAAACTGTGGCCCCTTGTTCTGGACTCCCCCAACATTGGGAACATGTTTCCTGCCTCTAATGTGTCCAATCCCCTAATTATCTTATATGTTTCAATAAGATCCCCCCTCATCCTTCTAAGTCGTCTCTCCTTTACATTAAATCAGCATGGTCAGTATCATCCAAAAATACTAGAGGAACAAGATGGACCACTCGCTTAACGTCCGCCATTTTAGTAAGCAAAACCCGCGGTTCGCTATGCCTCTTGTAGTGTAATCAGTGTTTTGGGGGAACAGTATGTGTGATGATACCATTAAAATGCTGAATATATCTCATCTGTCAAGTCACAGATTTTTGTTATTTTTCTTTTAAAATGTTTCTGCAGGTTTCTGCCTACTAAAATGGCGCCATGACGTACTACGGTTTCTAGGGTCGAATGGTCTATCTTGTTCCTCTAGTATCTTTGGTGTCATCTGCCCCAGGGGCAATCAGACAGCACATAGATCTACATGCAGATGCACTCTGCCTGTAATTAGCGTCAAGAGGCAATCGCACTCAGACGCACATGAAATGGAGGAGTGAAAAGTGCCAAAGAGCCCTTCAGAGATTTAATTAATTTAAAAAGTTAAAATCGTTGAAAACACTAGCGACGCTGTGGTGCTGGTTTCGGACGGGCACAGTGATGGACGCACCACACATCTCTGTCCTCCATACAGCTGGCAAGCTCCTCTTTTGACTCTACATATGCGTCTTCCATCAGTGTCTTCAGCATTGTCTTGCTTGGTTGTCCTGGGTTCCGTCTTCCATGGGTGGGTTCCCACAGCACAACCTTGTTTGCTGGTATTTCTGGATGGCGGTGGCAATGACCAGCGAGCCTCATCCTTCTCGGCCTGATCTTCTCGGTCAGAGTGGAATCTCCCTGTAGAGCTGGGCGTTGGTGGTACAGTCCCTCCAACTGACATTTTGAACTTTTCTGAGCATTCGGGTGTAGATACCTTCGAGAGACTTGGACAGTGCTCGAGTGAGAATCACACCCGTACAATAATATTGTCTCTATAGTTGCATGGAAGAATCTCAGTTTGAAACCCGTAGACATCCGAGACGTCCAGATTTTCCCCATGTTATTGAGGGCTTTGCATACGAGCGCTTTCCGGACCTTGATGTAATTCTCCGAGCTCTCTATCCTCGCTCCCAGGTATTTGAAGTCCTCCACGTTTATGAGAGATGCTTCACCATTGGTCTTAGGAGGCTCATGGTCACCACCGTTGAACGCCATGTACTCCGTCTTCTTGGCATTGAGGTGGAGGCCCACTTTCTCGCACTCCGTCTCGACCCTGCCGAGCAGCTCTTGTGCCTCCCCAATTTGGTCTGATAGCAGGACGATATCATCAGCGAAGTCGAGGTCTGACGAGTTGACTGACCCGATTCTTCTCGAGTGCCTTGGGGTGATTGCGCCTTGGTCCTCGAGTTTCTTGAGCGCCTGCTCAGGGCGCCTTTTGATATCCTTATAGCAAATCCAAGAGAAAGACCTAGCCTACTCATTCTTGCCTCTTATGATAACGCTACGCTGTGCCCCCTGCAGCTGCAGTTATTAAGTTTGTTTTAAAAGAACAAATGATTTATTTTCACATGACAGATTGTTCTGCTTGGTGACATCTCAATCTCTCAATTCAATAATAAGGCTTTGTAACATATTTAATTCAAATGTGCTCTCATTGCATGAACATTTGACTTCAATACTTGACATGTACAAACTTGTATTTTTAATGAAATGATAAATTGATGTAACTAAATACTTTAAACAGGTTGGTTATTTATAGTCTTTACCACTGATCAAACTAAAATGTCCAACTGATGCTCTACAATGCTGAGAACTATGTCTTCTGATTCTGTCAACAGACATGGTCACCCAGAAATGCAGAACAATCACTTCTTTAAGAGGCCTCTACAAAATACCATTGTTCCTTTACTTTGGAATAAAACCAGGACAATTACCAGAGAAGGTGTTGAATTACACATTTAATTTCCTGCTCTGTTTTCTCCACATCCCTTGACACACTTATCAAATCACTTTCTAGCATAATTACTAAAATATCTAATTGCCACAACACCCAAAACTTTCTGGAGAGCTGCATATTTCCATTTCCGTCTGGATGGCGGTGACAATTCTTCCCAGTTTCTTCAAGGATGGGGCTCTCTCTCCGAAGGGGGGGCTCAACACCATCCTTTATGGCATTTATCAGAGCAAACCGCACCACTGCCCCTTCCCCGAGCCAATCATTATACCCCCTTGTCTGCAATGTCTCTGCGCTGCTAGCGGGGCGCGGGTGATCTACCCAACTATTGCTGTTGTGTTTTGTTCATCAACGCTACGCTTTCCCATAGAATGGCCTGAGAAAGGCTACGCTCCCAAGCACGAACACAGGTGCGAGGTCAATTCTAGGAGATAACGCGTCTGAATCTTGTTTTCAAGGGGCTATGGAATGTATGGCTAATTTAGCTGATAATTTCATTTCACATTGTAGCTGAAATTGTCTGTTTAACCCCATGCACCACAGATGCATCTTAACCTAGTATGACAATTGCAATACACAGGAGCTGTTGAGGATTTGGAGTGGCAGACTCAGCCCAATCCACCACGGGCATGTAATGAAATATATGCAGGATTCAAGGATTCGGATCAATGAATGGAGGAAGCCCACGGTGAAGAGCACAAATAATTATTTATTAAACCAAACACAATTAAAACACAGAAACTCTATCAACTATCAATAAAGAAACAATACAAAATAACTCTTATGCCCTCTGCGTATTTGAGTCTCCTGTCTGCACTGGCTGGCACCGGCACACACCACGGTCCAAGCTCTCCCACTCTCTCCTTCTCTCTCTCGCTCCTTCTCTCTCTCTCCTTGGTGAAGCTTTTCTCTCTCCCCAAAGATGAAGCTCAAACTCTCATGGTAGAACCATGTACAGCATATATATATTTAATAATTTTACCATTAAAAACAACAGGGGATTATGTGTCAGATAGCTATTCTCCATGGTACCATAATGGCGTGAGTCATGTGTCCTGTCAGACACCGAGCTAGCCTCGGATGTCTCTGGGAAAGCAAAGCTTATCTCAGTGAGCTCGCAGGTGTCTTCATGTTCTACTGGTCTCTGAATTAGCCCAAGCATTCTTCAAAAACATCTACTTGCTTTCCTAAGCAGGGTTCCAAATACGGTACTGCTAAATTAGCTGACAACTCCATTTCAGCTCACAGTCTGTTTAACCCTTACATTACAGGGCACAGCCCTCCCCACCATCGAGTTTCCTGTACGAGGTAATGCCTCAGGAAGGCGGCATCTATCATGAAGGATCCCACCATCCAGGACCGCTTCTCAGTGCCACTGTCGGCAGAAGATACAGATGCCTGCAGTCCTCCACCACCAGGTTCATCCAACAGATGCCTTCCTTCAACCATCAGGTTCTTGCCCTGACTCTAATCCTCCGTCAGCAACAGAACTCTATGGACTACCTCATCATACCCCAACCTGGTTTTCCAATAGTGTTCTGCACTAATGCTTGCTTTCTTTCTGTCCTTATCTTTTAATTGTCTTGGATAATTTATGTTTTAGACTCATTAAACTGTACGGCACGAAAACAGGCATTACAGCCCACCTTATCCATGGCATTACCTGGTACAGGAAACTCGATGGTGGGGAGGGCTGTGCCCTGTAATGTAAGGGTTAAACAGACTGTGAGCTGAAATGGAGTTGTCAGCTAATTTAGCAGCACCGTATCTGGAACCCTGCTTAGGAAAACAAGTAGATGTTTTCGAAGGCATTCTGGGCGTTTCCCTTTTGCCCAAAGATACTAGAGGAACAGGATAGACCACTCGACCCTAAAAGCCGTAGCACGTCAAGGCGCCATTTTAGTAGGCAGAAACATTTAAAAAGAAAAGTAACAAAAATCTGTGAATTGATAGATGGGATATACTCTGCATTTTAATGGTATAATCACATATGCAGTTCCCCCAAAACACTGATTACACTGCGAGAGGCATAACGGACGGCGGGTTTTGCCTACTGAAATGGCTCCTTTGCATACTACACTTCACTATAGGCAATTTCAACGGAGTGGTCCATCTTGTTCCTCTAGTATCTTTGCTTTTGCCTGCATTTGGTTGATATCCTTCTAATAATCGTTGAAAACATTAGCGACGCAGTGGTGCTGGTTTCCGACGGGCACGGTGACGGACGCACCACACATCTCTGTCCTCCATAAAGCTGGCAAGCTCCATTTTTGTCTCTACACATGCGTCTTCCATCAGCGTCTTCAGCATCGTCTTGTTTGGTTGTCCTGGGTTCCGTCTTCCATGGGTGGGTTCCCACACCACAACCTTGTTTGCTTGTATTTCTGGATGGCGGTGGCAATGACCAGCGAGCCTCATCCTTCTCCACCTGATCTTCTTGATCAGAGGTGGAATCTCCCCATCGAGCTGGGCGTTGGTGGTGCGGTCCCTCCAACTGACATTTTTAACTTTTCTGAGCATTCGGGTGTAGATACCATTGAGAGACTTGGACAGTGCTCGAGTGAGAGTCGATGTCTCACACCCGTACAATAATATTGTCTCTATAGTTGCATGGCAGAATCTCAGTTTGAGACCCTTAGACATCCAAGACGTCCAGATTTTCCCCATGTTATTGAGGGCTTTCCATGCGAGCACTTTACAGATGGACCTTGATGTCATTCTCTGAGCTCTGCATCCTCGCTCCCAAGTATTTGAAGTCCTCCACTTTCTTGAGAGATGCTTCACCACTGGTCTGAAGAGGCTCATGGTCACCACCGTTGAACGCCATGTACTCCGTCTTCTTGGCATTGAGGTGGAGGCCCACTTTCTCGCACTCCGTCTCGACCCTGCCGAGCAGGTCTTGTGCCTCCCCAATTTGGCCTGACAGGACGATGTCATCAGCGAAGATGAGGTCTGACGAGTTGACTGACCCAATTCTTCTCGAATGCCTTGGGGTGCTTGTGAAGCCAAGGTCCTTGAGCGCCTGCCTCATTGCATATTCAAGGACAATGACAAAGAGAAAAGGTGCCAGCGTGTCTCCCTGTAAGACCACCGCGAGGATTTCGAACACTTTGCTCTTGCCATCCGGGGTGACAATCTTCGCCGTGGTGCCCAAGTGCATATCCTCAATGGCTCTCAGGAGACGCGGAGGGATACCATAAGCCTTCAAAATCCCCATAATTTTGTATCGATGAATCGAGTCAAAAGCCTTCTTGAAATCAATGAAGGTTAGGACAGCGGGCAGGTTGTTATTCTTCACCTCCTCAATGATTCTTCGGACGGCAAGGATCTGTGTGACCGTGTTGCTCTTCTCTCTGAAGTTGTTCTGATTGTAACGTAGCTTTGGGTTGATAGCAGCCCTAATCCGGTTGAGAATCAAGAGGCACATGTCAGGCTGATGCCACGATAGTTGTCAGTCTTGTTCAGGCTCCCAGATTTGGGGACGGGGATGATGTTGAATTGTGACCATTGTGTTGGCTTGTCATTCGTCATTAGTGCTGTGTTGCAGAACTTGAGCATGATGTTGTCGAGCTTACAGTTTTTCAACACCTTTGAAGGGATGTTATCAGGGCCTGGACTCTTCCCTTGCTTCAGCGAGGTCTTCATTTTTTGCAGCTCCTGCAAGGGAAAGGGGTCGTCGTGAATCTGTACATCCACGAGGACAGTCTCAATCTCCTCAGTGACAGTTGGAGGTTCTTAAAGTGGGTGAATCACGTGTTGATTCGGTCCTCTGGAGAGTTCCCGTTGACTTGACCAGGCTTGGCCTTCCTCCTGCTACTGATCTCGTTCACGACCCTCCATGCCTCGCTACACCACTTGCCATCATTGGCAGCCTCTACTCCCTCTATCATTCTCACAACCTCTTGCTCCTTCAGTTTGTCGTACACCACAAAGAGTTGGGATTTGATTGCCTTCAGGTCCTCCTTGAGCTGCTCTTTCCTGCTCCTAGTGTAGGCCTCTTGGCATTCAGCAAATACTTTCCGTGCTGCAACAACTTCCGAGTGCTCAGAGTTGTGACTTCTCTTCACACGCTTCACTTTGGGTAGACTCTTCATTGCTTCAGAGTTGACCTCTATGAACCGTTCGTAGCGAGCCGTAGCATTTTCCCTCGCCTCAGCTCCTCCCCTCTCCTCTTCTTGTTTCTCCTCCTCCAGCATCTGGAAGTGGTTCACCACCTCTACTGTGTATTGCGCCTGTCGATCTGGTCGAGAGGAAAACAACTTCCAGTCCACTTTCTCCTTGGGGCCTGTAGATTTAGGCTACCTCAGGCTAAGCATCACTCGCATTGTTACCACTCGGTGATCCGAGCTCACGGTCTCAAAAGTACTGTACGCTTCAGCGTCCATGACACTGTTGTGCCATTTGCGTCCACCATGATGTAATCCAGCTGGTGCTTTTCACAGCTTTCCTTGTCGCTTCTTGAACATGGTGTTGACTGCTAGGAGACTATACGCCTGGAGAAAGCTGTCTACAAGTTGACCATTCCGGTTAGTGTCACCAGTGTGATAGGTGTAACGGACATCCTCTGGTCCAAGGTGGGCATTAAAGTCCCCGAGCACAGCCAGAAAATTGTGCGCAGGTACTCGCTCCATCACAATTTGGAGGACAGAGTAGAATTGTTCCACTTTGGCCTCAGGGCTGCTGTTGTCAAATCAAGTCAAGTCAATTTTATTTGTATAGCACATTTTAAAAAAACGCACGTTGACCATCAGTGCAGGTACTAAAAAAGAACATACAATGGTACACAATGACCTAACAACACATACATAAACAGTTTACAGCGCCCCCTCAGAGGGCCTCAAAACGCTAGGGAGTAGAAATAGGTTTTGAGCCTGGACTTAAAGGAGTCGATGGAGGGGGCAGTTCTGATGGGAGGGATGCTGTTCCACAGTCAAGGTGCTGCAACCGCAAAAGCACAGGGTTACCACTAAACTCAGCAATAAGGACTCGAGGACTGACAGAGTGGACACTCTGTAGCGCGTTCCTTGCTCCTACAGGGTGTCCACTCTGAATATCACTCTAAAATGAACCTATCCATAAATCTGACCAAATGTCTTTTGAAAGTCGTAATTGCATCTGCTTCCGTAACTTTCCCTGGCAGCTTTTTTGTGTCTCCTATGTGCTGGTGATGCTGCTGCAAGCACGATTTTCATTGTGCCTGTACCTCAAAGTACTTGAAAATAGACAGAAAATGCAGGAGTAAATCAGCAGGACAGGCAGCAGCTCTGGAGAGAAGGAATGGGTGACGTTTTGGGTCGTGACCGTTCTTCAGACTTACTTGTACTTGTACTTACACCGTACTTGTTCTATGACAACAAACTGACCTTGAACTTGATCGATTAAACATTCCCACTACTCCACACTCACACATGCCAAATGGGACTATAATTTGTTCATCGCATCAATCCCCTCTTCCTCTCCCCAAACAGGATCACTATGGATTTACACACAATGGTGGGTGCCTGGAATGTGCTGCTAGGACTGGCGGTGAAAGCAGACACGATGATGATGTTTTAGATAGGCACATGGATGGGGAATGGAGGGATATGGATCACGTGCGGGCAGAGGATATTGGTTTAACTCAGCATCATGTTTACATGGACATTGAAGAGCAAAAGGCCTCTTCAATGTTCTATATGTAGCTTTCTTCCCAGTGGAAAGATCAAATATTAGAAGACGTAGATTTAAAATGATATGGGGCCATGTTTTTCTCTCACTTCAGGTAGCCCCGGCATTCCCTCTCTCTCCATCCCTCCCCACCCAAGTCGCACTAGCTTGTTTCCTTTATCATCGTTACCTTTTTGCATATCTTTCATTCATTGTTCTTTATCTCTCCACATCAGAGATGTGGCCAGAGATCCTAAGGTGACGGAGGAACTGAAGGAAATCCACATTAGGCAGGAAATGGTGTTGGGTAGACTGATGGGACTGAAGGCTGATAAATCCCCAGGGCCTGATGGTCTGCATCCCAGAGTACTTAAGGAGGTGGCGCTAGAAATTGTGGACGCATTGGTGATCATTTTCCAATGTTCTATAGATTCAGGGTCAGTTCCTGTGGATTGGAGGGTAGCTAATGTTATCCTACTTTTTAAGAAAGGAGGGAAAGAGAAAACGGGAAATTATAGAACAGTTAGTCTGATATCAGTGGTGGGGAACATGCTGGAGTCAATTATAAAGACAAAATTGCGGAGTATTTGGATAGTAGTAACAGGATTGTTCCGAGTCAGCATGGATTTACGAAGGGGAAATCATGCTTGACTAATCTTCTGGAATTCTTTGAGGATGTAACCAGGAAAATTGACATGGGAGAGCCGGTGGATGTGGTGTACCTTGACTTTCAGAAAGCCTTTGACAAGGTTCCACATAGGAGATTAGTGGGCAAAATTAGAGCACATGGTATTGGAGGTAGGGTACTGACATGCATAGAAAATTGGTTGACAGACAGAAAGCAAAGAGTGGGGATAAATGGGTCCCTTTCAGAATGGCAGGCAGTAACTAGTGGGGTACCGCAAGGCTCGGTGCTGGGACCGCAGCTATTTACAATATACATTAATGACTTGGATGAAGGGATTAAAAGTACCATCTTTGCAGATGATACAAAGCTGGGTGGTAGTGTGAACTGTGAGGAAGAAGCTATGAGGTCGCAGGGTGACTTGGACAGGTTGTGTGAGTGGGCGGATGCATGGCAGATGCAGTTTAATGTGGATAAGTGTGAGGTTATCCACTTTGGTGGTAAGAATAGGAAGGCAGAGTATTATCTGAATGGTGTCAAGTTAGGAACAGGGGACGTACAACGAGATCTGGGTGTCCTAGTGCATCAGACACTGAAAGGAAGCATGCAGATACAGCAGGCAGTGAAGAAAGCCAATGAAATGTTGGCCTTCATAACAAGAGGAGTTGAGTATAGGAGCAAAGAGGTCCTTCTGCAGTTGTACAGGGCCCTAGTGAGACCGCACCTAGAGTACTGTATGCAGTTTTGGTCTCCAAATTTGAGGAAGGATATTCTTGCTATTGAGGGCGTGCAGCGTAGGTTTACTAGGTTAATTCCCGGAATGGCGGGACTGTCATTTGTTGAAATACTGGAGCGACTAGGCTTGTATACACTGGAATTTAGAAGGATGAGAGGAGAGCATATCGAAACGTATAAGATTATTAAGGGGTTGGACACGTTAGAGGCAGGAAACATGTTCCCAATGTTGGGGGAGTCCAGAACAAGGGGCCACAGTTTAAGAATAAGGGGTCGGCCATTTAGAACTGAGATGAGGAAAAACTTTTTCAGTCAGAGAGTTGTGAATCTGTGGAATTCTCTAACTCAGAAGGCAGTGGAGGCCAATTCTCTGAATGCATTCAAGAGAGCTGGATAGAGCTCTTAAGGATAGCGGAGTCAGGGGGTATGGGGAGAAGGCAGGAACGGGGTACTGATTGAGAATGATCAGCCATGATCACATTGAATGGCGGTGCTGGCTCGAAGGGCCGAATGGCCTCCTCCTGCACCTATTGTCTATCACTATCTATATCTCTCGTTTCCCTTTTCCCTAACCAGTCTGAAGAAGGCTCTCGACCAGAAATGTCACCCATTCCTTCTCTCCAGAGATGCTGCCTGTCCCGCTGAGTTACTCCAGCATTTTGTGTCTATCTTAAGTTTTAAAACAGACGTGTAATGCAAGCTTGTGTTTAAAAAAATGATATATATAAAATATACATATTTATACGGTGTGGTGCGGCTGGAATGCAACGCCAGGGGTGGTGGAGGGGACAGATACCATTGTGGCGTTTAAGAGGCTTTTAAATGGCACATTGATAATCATATGCATGTGCCTAACCAAAAGTCGCTCAGATGCCCCTATCATACCTTCCTCCTCCACAGTCAAAAAGGCCCAACAGAGGATTGTACTTCCTGCAGCAGCTGAGGAAACACAATCTGCCACAGGCAATGATGGTCCAATCTATACTGCCATCGTAGAGTCGGTCCTCACCTTCTCCATCATGGTCTGGTTTGGCAATGCCACCAAGCACGACATCCGGAGGCTGCAACAAATAGTTCGATCTGCTGAGAAGGTTGTTGGCTGCAATCTCCCCTCCCATTGACGAACTGTACACTGCAAGGGCCAGGAAGCGAGCGGGCAAGATCATCTCTGACCCCTCTCACCCTAACCACAAACTCTTCAAACCACTTTCCTCGAGAAGGCGACTCCGGACTGTCAAAGCAGCCACAGCCAGACATAAAAACAGCTTTTTTTCCGCAAGTAGTAGCTCTAATCAATAACCAAAAGTCTGTAGCCTCCTTTTGCTCTGGTTTATTTCATTCACATGTTTAAACTATAATGTTGTATTCTTAATGTTTTAGTGCTTTATGCTTTATTCTTAATTGCTTACTGTATGTTCGTGTTGTTACTTGCGAGCGGAGCACCAAGACACATTCCTTGTATGTGTACATACTTGGCCAATAAATTTATATTCAATTCAATTCACCAACCCCAACAGTAGGCTCCTGGCTCCCACCATGTTCTGTATAAAAAGCTTGCCTCTTACTTTGGACCTTAAAGCTATGCCCTCCACTATTTGATATTTCTATCATGGAAGGGGGGAGAGAGAGGGTGGGGAAGAGAGGGGGGAAGAGAGAGAGGGTGGGGGAGAGAGAGAGAGAGAGAGAGAGGGTGGGGGAGAGAGGGGGGGAAGAGAGAGAGGGTGGGGGAGAGAGAGAGAGAAGAGAGAGAGGGTGGGGGAGAGAGAGAGAGAGAGAGAGAGAGAGGGTGGGGGAGAGAGGGGGGGGAAGAGAGAGAGAGAGAACCTTGGCACTCTTCAAGTCACAGCTCGACAACTTGGACATGGATCATCTCACCAAACCTACCCACATGAAAAATCTAAATAACCCTTTTGCAACCGGTACCCACGCGAGCTAAACCTGCACGAGATAGCCCAGCTGTTGTGCAGTGGAAAGCAGAGGGGGGAGAGAGAGAGAAGGGGGAGGAGGAGAACAAAGGGGGAGAAGGGGGTGAGAGAGGGGGCAGTCGGGATCTGAGGTAACCGAGTGCGGGCGAGGGGCGGGAGGCGTCAGACAGGCCAGGGGGCTGCGACGGACCTGATCCCACAGCAGCCACCGGTCGAGCTGCCGCTCCAGCTCCTGGTCGCCATCATCGTGGACGTCGCCCTTCAGCGGGTTGGCGTTGATATGCTGCCCGGCGTCCCCCATCTCCGCTCGGATCTGCGGCGGGGAAGACGGTTGGCGCTTCACCGTCGACCGACCCGCCTCTTCATCGTGTTGTGTGTGAGGAACCGTCGCCGCCGGCCGTCCGTCCGCCGCGCGCCTGCGCCACACGGGCCGGCGCCATCTTTGTAGTTTGATGACGGCCGCGGCGCGTACGCGGGCAGCCTGAGTTCGAGGGCCAGCGGACCACACCTCCCGGCGGGCATCGCGCGCAGCCGCTGCTGCGGTCGCCCGGGCAACGCGGTCGATGGGCGGGAGGAACCCGCTCAGCGCGGCGCCTACTGGGAGTTGTAGTCTTCTCTTCGAGGGGAAAATGCACTGGACAGTCATAGCTGGACATGAGGAACTGCAGAAGATAGCTGCCTGTCCCGCTTAGTTACTCCAGCTTTTTGTCTATCTTCGGTTTAAACCAGCATCTGCAGTTCCTTATGTGTAAGATGGTTTACACCGAAGGTAGACACAAAGTGCTGAAGTAACATAGGGACCGGCAGCATCTCTGGAGAGAAGTTAGACACAAAATGCTGGAGTAACTCAGCGGGTCAGGCAGCATCTCCTGAGATGCTGCCTGACCTGCTGAGTAACTCCAGCATTTTGTGTTTACCTCGATTTAAACCAGCATCTGCAGTTATTTTCCTACATATCTCTGGAGAGATGGTAAGGGTGACACTTTGGGTCGAGACCCTTCTTCAGTCTGAAGAAGGGTCTCGACCCGAAATGTCACCCATTCCTTCTTTCCAGTGATGCTGCCTACCCTGCTGTTAATCCAGCATTTTGTGTCTATCATAGCTAGAAATAGTCTGAAGAAGGGTCTTGACTCAAAACGTCGCCCATTCCTGCTCTCCAAAGATGCTGCCTGTCCCGCTGAGTTACTCCAGCTTTTTGTGTCTATCTTCGGTTTAAACCAGCATCTGCAGTTCCTTCCTACACACTCCTGAACCTCAGGAACTGCAGATGTTAAGTTACACTGAAGATAGACACAAAATGCCGGAGTAACTCAGAGGGACAGGCATCTTTGGAGAAAAAGCTGTAGGTCATGTTTCGGGCTAGACCCTTCTTCAGACAGAGAGTCTGGAGAAAGGAAAATTAGAGATGGAGACAATGATATGGAGGGATATAGAACAAATGAATGAAACAGATCGTTTCCTTACTTTTATGCATATCTTTCAATCATTTGTTCTCTAGCTCTCTTCATCACCATCTAAACAATATATTTGTCTCGATCCGAAACATCATCTATTCCTTTTCTCTAGAAATGCTGCCTGACCCGCTGAGTTAATCCAGGTTTTTTTGCATCTATCTTTTAGAAAATTTATTTATTGTTTTCCTCTACATCTTGCCGCTCCACTGCGAATTCTCAAGGTATGTCTACTTTGAAGTTCTCCTCCTCTCTTCGATGAGAGTTTAGCAACATCCTCTCTCACTGGTCCCCCCTCTGCGAATCCTCCTGCCCTCTTCCTGTCTCCGACTACATCCGATCTTTGTCCCGCCCCCTCCCCTGACATCAGTGTGAAGAAGGGTCTCGAACCGAAACGTTACCCATTCCTTCTACCCGCTGAGTTACTCCAGCATTTAGTGTCTACCTTTAGTGACACCTTATTGTCACATGTACTTGATACAGTCAAATTCTTTGTTTTGCATACAATACACGAGTATGCAAACAGATGCCACATATCGGGCGTGGACAAAGTTACAACATATTCAACAAAGTATTCAACATAGTCCTGATGGTCCCTCTTCCTTCTCAACACCCCCTTACCCATGTCCATTTGTTACCTGTCTTTATCTTGCCTTTCCCCTCTTCTAGCTTTCTTCTCCTTCCCCCCTCCCTCCCCCTCATCAGTCTGAAGAAGAGGTTTGCCCCGAAACAATGGTCTCAACAGATGCTGCCTGACCTGCTGAGGAGCTAATTGTCGGAATGACATAGTGGGCAGGAGTAATGCTGTATGACATTGCATACAGGGCCGTTTTTACAGCATTATGGGCCCCCGGGCAAAGCAGTTACTGGGGCCCCTACCGTTACTCTCCCCCACCCCCCTTTCCCTACCAGCCCCCCCCCTGTCGTGCCGGCGAAAAGCATTTACCGAAAAGCACTTAGCGATGGACTTAGGGTGCTACATTGTTGCGAAAAGCATTTACAGATCGCTGTGAGAAGCACTTGGGGACCGAAAATGTTGCGAAAAAAGCACTTATTGAACCTACATTTTTAAAGTAGTATTTATTTATTGCAAGTCACTTAACATACACAGATCAGCATGGGGCCCCTATGCTCGTGGGGCCCCGGGCAAGTGCCCATCAGGCCCATGCGTTAAGACGGCCCTGATTGCATAGTTCACAGAACCAAACAAGAGGATGGGATTTACATTCCACAGCCAGGGGCAAAGGGTCCTCTGTCAAAGGTAGACACAAAATGCTGGAGTATCTCAGCGGGTCAGGCAGCATCTCGGGAGAGAAGGAACGGGTGACGTTTCGGGTCAAGATTCTTCTTCAGACTGATGCCAGGGGATGGGGTGGGACAAAGATAGGATGTAGTAGGAGACAGGAAGACTAGTGGGAGAACTGGGAAGGGGGAGGGGATAGAGAGGGAGAACAAGGACTATCTGAAGTTAGATAGTCCAGCATTTTGTGTCTACCTTCTATTTAAACCAGCATCTGCTGTTTTCTTTCCTTGGTCCTCTGTGGCACCGCCGCCCCCGCCCCCCCCCCCCCCCCCCCCCCAGAATTGTGGACGCAGCCCAGACCATTACACGAACCAACCTCCCTTCCATTGACTCCATCTACACTTCATGTTGCCTCGGCAAGGCCAACAGCATAACCAAGGACCGGTCTCACCCCAGTCAATTCTTCTTCTCCCCACTCCCATCAGGCAAGAGGTACAGAAGTTTGAAAACCTTCAGATTCAGGGACAGTTTCTTCCCAGCCGTTTTCACGCAGCTGAACTGTCCTCTCGCCAACTAGAGAGCGGTCCTGTCCTCCCATCTACCTCATTGGAGACCCCAAGACTACCTTTACTCGGACGTTACTGTACTTTATCTTGCACTAAACCTTATTCCCCTTATCCTGTATCTGTACACTGTGGACGGCTTGATTGTAATCATGTGTAGTCTTCTTGATGACTGGATAGCATGCAACAAAAAGCTTTTCACTGCACTTCAGTACACGTGACAATAATAAACTAAACTGAACTTGACCAGTTCTCACCTTAGCCAAGGCAATCATAGATTAGAATATTCACCACCATTTTATTTACGGCACACACTGCCACCCTCTGGCATCTGCCTGTATGTCATCTGGCAACACGAGTTGTTAGAACATCGAGACACAAAGGAACTGCTGAAGCTGGTTTACAAAAGAAAGACATTAAGTGCTGGAATAACTCAGTGGGTCAGGCAGCATCTCTGGAGAACTTGGAAAGGTGAAGTTTCATCAGTCCGAAAAAGTGTCCCGACCCAAAACGTCATGTGTTTCTAATTCTCCAGAGATGCTGCCTGAACCACTGAAGTACTTCAGCACGGCATTTTTTTTTTGTTCGGACATAGAACAGCACAGCAACAGGCTCTTCGGCCCACAATGTCTGTGCAGAACATGAATGAATTAAAAAATGAATAAATAAAAAATTTATGAACCAAGTATGTATACGTACAAGGAATTTGCCTTGGTGCTTTGCTCACAAGGATAAAAGTACGATATACAGTAGACAATTAAAAATAAAACAATATCATATAAACATGTGTTGATGTCGTGGCAGAGTCCTAATGAGGTCGAGATCGGTCGCCTCACCTGGCCTAGGTGCCACATTTTCGCAGGGACTTCTGGGGGGAATTTCAAGTGTGCTCTTGTAATTTTGTCCAGATTAAAGGAGGTGCAGGACCACCAGTTACTAGAAAATCGTTGGTGGACCTGTACTCTTCCTCTGAGCAATCTTAATGACGAATGCAGGAGTAACTCAACGGGACAGGCAGTATCTCTGGAGAGAAAGGTTGGGTGACGTTTCGCCTTGAGACCCTTCTCTGCCTGTCCCGGCTGAGTTACGGCAGTTTTTTGTGTCCAACTTTGGTTTAAACCAGCATCTGCAGTTCCTTCCTACACAATCTTAATATATTGCCGGTTGCCCCCTTTGATAGGTACAGGCCAACAAGTTAACTTGGGACATCTTCGACTCTTTATGGTTCAGTATTGTTCACTGTGTCGTTTTATTTACAAGCAATCATTGATCCTCCCACTGCCTAATTTCACATTGCCACCCTCCCCCCCCCCCATTCTGAGTACTGGCGCAGGGTCTCGACATGAACCCAACCCTCTGCCTCCACACGATTTCACCAGGAGTTTCTTTTCACTCCAGATTCCAGCATCTGCAGTCTCCTGTGTCTCTGTCAAGTTCTCATTCAGTGTTCCTGGTTTCAGTTGACAAGAGGAGGTGATTCTATAGTTCACTGAACCCTATTGGAAGGAGACGGCATGTTTTGATCTTTGCATTCTGTTCAAGTTCATAAGTCCTAGGAGCAGAATTAGGCCCATCAAGTCTACTCCGCCATTCAATCATGGCTGATGTATCTTTCCCTCTGAAACCCATGCTTCTGCCTTCTCCCCATAAACCCTGACACCCGTACTAATCAAGAATCTATCGATCTCTGCCTTAAAAATATCCATTGACGACCTCCACTGCCTTCTGTGGCAATGAATTCTACAGATTCACCACCCTCTGACTAAAGAAATTCCCCCTCATCTCCCTCCAAAAGGAACGTCCTTTTATTCTGAGGCTATGACCTCTGGTCCTAGACTCTACCACTAGTGGAAACATCCTCTCCACATCCACTCTGTCCAGGCCCAAAATTGCTCACGTAATTGCCTTGCAAACCTCCGACATCTGAAAACCTCTTCAGTCGACCAGTTGGCTGGGTGGTCTTTGGGGATGGAGACTTCCTAACGCCTCAGCATGCAGTTGAACTGTGCGGCGAATGTTTCCAGGAAGGATTCCACGCCCTCGGAGACTGTCACCTCTCTGCTCAGCTCTTGAGTCAGGGACGTCACCCCTTTGCCCTTGATGCCACAGGGAGTGATGTGAGAGAACCAGTGCAGATCATTGTTGCAATTCAGTGCTAACCCGTGAGAGGTGATGTATCTGCCGCAGTGGATACCTGTAGAGTCACACAGACGGACAGACACAATAAGGGGAGGAATGACAGTGGAGTGGGCAGTGTAGCAATTAAAACAGGTGGAACAATGTTCACTGAAGGTATAAGAGCCTGAAAACTGTAATGACTAGGTTCAGGAGCAGCTTAAATGTGTAGGAAAGAATTGCAGATGCTGGTTTAAATCGAAGGTAGACACAAAATGCTGAAATAACTCAGTAGGACAGGCAGCATCTCTGGAGAGAAGGATTGGGTGACGTTAGAAACGTCTCCCATTCCTTCTCTCCAGAGATGCTGCCTATGCCGTTGAGTTACTCCAGCAATTTGTGTCTATCTTCAGGAGCAGCTTCTTCCCTACAACAATCAGGCTATTAAATAACCTCCAAATAAGTTATAAAGTCATAGAGTCATACAGTGTGGAAACATTCCTTTCGGCCCAACTCGCCCACACCGGCCAACAATGTCCTAGCTACCCTAGTCCCACTTACCTGCACTTGGTCCATAACCCTCCAAACCTGTCCAACTGTTTCTTAAACACTGGGATAGTCCCAGCCTCAGCTACCTCCTCTGGCAGCTTGTTCCATACACCCACCACCCTGTGTGTGAAAAAGTTACCCCTCGGATTCTTATTAAATCTTTTCCCCTTCACCTTGAAACTATGTCCTCTGGTCCTCAATTCCCCTACTCTGGGTCAAAGACTCTGTGCATCTACCCCCAATCTATTCCTCTCATGATTTTGTACACAAAATAAGCTCCAAACTACATAGACTTTTCGTCATTATATTTGACTTTGTATTTTATTGTTTGGTTACTTGTCTGTTTATTTTATATACTGAACTTTTTTTGTTTATTATGGATAAACTGTTGTTTATAATAGATTTTGCAGAGTACTATATTTACATATCTGTTGTGCTGCCACAAGTAAGAATTTAATTGTTCCATTTCAGGACATATAACGATAAAGTCTGAAGAAGGGTCTCGACCCGAAACGTCAACCCATTCCTTCTCTCCAGAGATGTTGCCTGTCCTGCTGAGTTACTCCAGCATTTTGTGTCTACCTTCCATATAACGATAAAACCCTCGACTTATTTTGTTATCATATTTTAGATTAATTTTTAAATTTGTTTATTATTGTCACATGTACCGAGGCAGAGTGAAAAGCTTTTGTTTGCGTGCTGTCAGTCAGAGAAACATAGAAAATAGGCGCAGGAGTAGACCATTCGGCCCTTCAAGCCAGCACCACCATTCAATATGATCATGGCTGATCATTCAGAATCAGTAGACAAATCAGAACCTGAACCCATTCCTTCTCTCCTGAGATGCTGCCTGACCTGCTGAGTTACTCCAGCATTTTGTGACCCATTCCTTCTCTCCTGAGATGCTGCCTGACCTGCTGAGTTACTCCAGCATTTTGTGAATAAATTCAGAATCAGTACCCGGTTCCTGCATATCCCCTGATTTTGTTGGCCCTAAGAGCTATATCCAACTTTCTCTTGAATACATCTGGTGAATTGGCCTCCACGGCCTTCTGTGGCAGACACTTCTACATATTCACAACTTTCAGGCTCTAGGAGTTTTTCCTCATCTCAATCCTAAATGGCCGACCCCTTATTCTTAAACTGTGACCCCTGGTTCTGGACTCCCCAACATCGGGAAATTTTTTACTGCATCTAGCCTGTCCAAACTCTTAATAATTTTATATGTTTCTATAAGATCTCCTCTCTCTCAGAAAAGATTGCAGATGAATACAATCAAGCTGCACATAGATAGAGTACAACATTTAGTGCAAGACACACTTGGGCGGCATGGTGGCGCAGCGGAGGAGTTGCTGCTTTACACCGAATGCAGCGCCAGAGACCCGGGTTCGATCCCGACTACGGGCGCCGTCTGTACGGAGTTTGTAAGTTTTCCCCGTGACTTACGTGGGTTTCCTCCGAGATCTTCGGTTTTGCTCCCACACACCAAAGATGCACAGGTTTGTAGGTTAATTGCACTAAACGTTATTCCCTTATCCTGTGGACACTGTGGACGGCTCGATTGTAATCATGTATTGTCTTTCCGCTGACTGGATAGCACGCAACAAAAGCTTTTCACTGTTTAAACCGAAGATAGACACAAAAATGCTGGAGTAACTCAGCGGGACAGGCAGCATCTCTGGAGAGAAGGATTGGGTGATATTTCGGGTCGAGACCCTTCTTCAGACTCAAATAGGGTAACACGGTGGTGCAGCGGTATAGTTGCTGCCTTACAGGTCCAGAGACGCAGGTTCGATCCATATATACAAGTTCATTGAATGTTTTAGATTTAGATTTAGAGATACAGCATGGAAACAGGCCCTTCGGCCCACCGAGTCCGCGCCGCCCAGCGATCCCCGCACATTAACACTATCCTACACACACTAGGGACAATTTTTACATTTACCCAGTCGATTAACCTACATACCGGTACGTCTTTGGAGTGTGGGAAGAAACAGAAGATCTCGGAGAAAACCCTCGCAGGTCACGGGGAGAACGTACAAACTCCGTACAGACAGCACCCGTAGTCAGGATCGAACCCGAGTCTCCGGCGCTGCATTCGCTATAAGGCAGCAACTCTACCGCTGCGCCACCGTGCCGCAGATCCTGACTACAGGTGTTGTCTGTATGGTGTTTATACGTTCTCCCTGTGACCTGTGTGGGTTTTCTGTGAGATCGTCGGCTTCGAATTTCAAAACGTCACCCATTTCTTCCCTCCAGAGATGCTGTCTGTCCCGCTGAGTTACTCCAGCATTTTGTGTCCATCTAAAAGTTTTTCACCGCTCCTAGGTACATGTGACAATAAACTGAACGAGACTGAACTGAAGCGGCACTCACCGATGGCACAGATTTTGTTGCTTCCGACCCAGACGCCGGTGTCTGGCGAGGTGTCTGCTTGAATACCGAACTTGCGACAGAGCTGGACGGTGGTGGTCTCCAGCTCTGCCACGTACCAGCGCACGCTCTTCCTGAAGTGGGCCAGGTTGAGGATGGGGTAGCACACCAGCTGCCCGGGGCCGTGGAAGGTGATCAGCCCTCCCCGGTTGGCCCGGTGGAACTCGGCTCCCAGCCCCTTCAGCCTCTCCTCCTCCTCCACCGGGTACTGCGCTGTCCTGATGCCGACAGTGTAGACCGGATGGTGCTCACACAGGAGCAGCGCGTTCACCGCCGGTTCAGCGGCCGGCGGCTGCGACAGGGAGTCGATGTGGCGCCGGATGTACCTCCGCTGAGCTTGCAGTGCGTCCCCGTAAGAAATCTTCCCCAGGTTCACCACTTCAACCACCGGCTTCAAAAGGGTCATGGCACCAGCTTCAGGCTCCACGTTTCAATGTTCAGAAGGATTTGTCAGGATTTCCTAAGTACTTAACACCCAGCTTGGCATTGATGGAATGAGAAATCAGAACATAAGTTTACAGAGTATTAGTTTAGTTTTGTTTATTGCCACATGTCACGAGGTACACTGAAACATCTTTTTTGTTGTGTGCAAACTCCACACAGACAACACCTGAGGCCAGGATCAAACCCAGGCCTCTGTGGCTGTGAGCCGGCAGCGCTATCCGCTGCACCACTGTTCTGGGCTTTTGTGGATCCCAGATTTGTAATATTAGTTTAGTTTATTAGTAAATTCAGTTTGGTTTATTATCACGTGTCTTGAGGTTCAGGGAAAGGCTTTTTGTTGTGTGCTATCCCAGTCAGCGAAATGACTATATACAATTACAATCGAGCCTGTGTGTGAGTGCGTGTGTGTGTATATAATATACATATATATACACACACACAGCAGTCAGTGAAGAACGCTAATGGCATGTTAGCCTTTATGACAAGAGGAGTTGAGTATAGGAGCAAAGAGGTCCTTCTACAGTTGTACAGGGCCCTAGTGAGACCGCACCTGGAGTACTGTGTGCAGTTTTGGTCTCCAAATTTGAGGAAGGACATTATTGCTATTGAGGGAGTGCAGCGTAGGTTCACTAGGTTAATTCCCGGAATGGTGGGACTGTTGTATGTTGAAAGACTGGAGCAACTAGGCTTGCATACTCTAGAATTTAGAAGGATGAGAGGGGACCTTATTGAAATATATAAGATTATTAAGGGATAGACAATAGGTGCAGGAGTAGGCCATTCAGCCCTTCGAGCCAGCACCGCCATTCAATTCGATCATGGCTGATCACTTTCAATCAGTACCCCGTTCCTGCCTTCTCCCCATACCCCCTCACTCCGCTATCCTTAAGAGCTCTATCCAGCTCTCTCTTGAAAGCATCCAACGAACTGGCCTCCACTGCCTTCTGAGGCAGAGAATTCCACACCTTCACCACTCTCTGACTGAAAAAGTTCTTCCTCATCTCCGTTCTAAATGGCCTACCCCTTATTCTTAAACTGTGGCCCCTTGTTCTGGACTCCCCCAACATTGGGAACATGTTTCCTGCCTTAATGTGTCCAATCCCCTAATTATCTTATATGTTTCAATAAGATCCCCCCTCATCCTTCTAAATTCCAGTGTATACAAGCCTAATTGCTCCAGCCTTTCAACATACGACAGTCCCGCCATTCCGGGAATTAACCTAGTCAACCTACGCTGCATGCCCTCAATAGCAAGAATATCCTTCCTCAAATTTGGAGACCAAAACTGCACACAGTACTCCAGGTGCGGTCTCACCAGGGCCCGGTACAACTGTAGAAGGACCTCTTTTCTCCTATACTCAACTCCTCTTGTTATGAAGGCCAACATTCCATTGGCTTTCTTCACTGCCTGCTATACCTGCATGCTTCCTTTCAGTGACTGATGCACTAGGACACCCAGATCTCGTTGAACATCCCCTCTTCCTAACTTGAGAATGACTGGATTGGACACGTTAGAGGCAGGAAACATGTTCCCAATGTTGGGGGAGTCCAGAACCAGAGGCCACAGTTTAAGAATAAGGGGTAGGCCATTTAGAACGGAGATGAGGAAAAACATTTTCACTCAGAGAGTTGTAAATCTGTGGAATTCTCTGCCTCAGAAGGCTGTGGAGGCCAATTCTCTGGACGCTTTCAAGAGAGAGCTCGATAGAGCTCTTAATGATAGCGGAGTCAGAGGGTATGGGGAGAAGGCAGGAACGGGGTACTGATTGTGAATGATCAGCCGTGATCACATTGAATGGCGGTGCTGGCTCGAAGGGCCGAATGGCCTACTCCTGCACCTATTGTCTATTGTCTAAACCTCCTCTACACCTTCTTCAAAGTTTGTCAGTAAGCAGCAGGCACCCATCAGTCCTTGCTGTGAGATGAGTTGTTTTGTTGCAGATTACTTTTTTTACTTACGGGTTCCTGATTTTAAGGTGCAAGTGGACACTTCAAGCAAAATTCACAAATCACTGCTCAAGACTCTTGTTCATACTCTGATTCGGACATTCGTGTGTACATCTTCCTTCGGCACTGACTGTGAAAGCTTCTCTTTGGCCTGGCGTCATAGAAATTCTGAGTAAGGGTTGTGGATCTTGAGTGTGTAATGTCGACCCAGTGATAGAGAACGGTGAGCAGAAAGACCATCACACCAAGGAAGTTTACAAAGTGAAGGAGTTCAGTCATTCTCAGAGTCTGGGAAGAAGAGGTGAAGAATCAAATGAGATTTGGTCAAATCCTTTCTGACTGCTTCTAGGTTTAGGTTTATGTTTGTCACGTATACCGAGGTATAAGAAAAACTTTGTTTTGCATGCTATCCAATCAGATCAGATATGCAGTCAAGTCAAACTCAAGTACAACAGGTAGAGCAAAGGGGAAGGTACAGAGTGCAGAATATAGTTCTCAGCATTGTAGTGCATCAGTTCCAGAGACAAAGTCCAATGTCTGCAATGGATTAGAGGTGAATTGGACAGTACCCTAGCTTATGAAAGGACCTGGTAACAGAGAAGAAGAAATGGTCCCTGAATACAGTGGTTTTAAGCTTCTAACCGATAGAAGTGGGGAGAGGAAGGACTGGCTGGTGCAGGACAAGTCTTTGATTTTGCTAGCTGTTTTTCCAAGTCATCGTGAAGTGTAGATGGAGTAAATAATGGGGAGTCTGGTCTGTGTGTGATGGACTAGGCTACGCCCACAACTCTCTGCATTCACTTGGTTGTATAGTTGAGCAGTCCAAGGCACTCGATGAAGCTTCCAGGCACTTTTGGGGCATTGGATAGAATCTCACTACTGCCATTAGCTTCATTTTCCCCACATTGAAGGTGGGCATATGGAATGAGGTGCCAGAGGAAGTAGTTGAGGCAGGTATTAGAACAACATTAAACGGCATTTGGACAGGCACAGTGATAGTGAAGGTTAAGAGGGATATGGAACGTCACCTATCCATGACGTCCCAAGATGCTGCCTGACCCTCTGAGTTACTCCAGCAAATTATGTCTTTATCTTGTAAACCAGCATCTTATTTCTACATAACTAAATTTTGTTCAAACCTGTCTTTGAATAACAAATGAAGAAATTCAATCAATAAAAAATGGTTGTTGTTGGACTACAGCAAACTGTCACCGCTGACCATAGTCAGTGTGGAAACAGGCCCTTTGGCCCAACTTACCCACACTGACCAACATACCCCATCTACACTAGTTCCACTAGCCTGCATTTGATCCATATCCCTCTAAACCTGGCCTATGCATGTACATGTCTAAATGTTTCTTAAATGTTGCAATAGTCTCAGCCTCAACTATCTCCTCTGGCAGCTCGTTCCATACACCTACCACCCTTTGTGTATAAAAGTTACCCCTCAGGGCTCCCATTAAATCTCCCCCCCCTTGAAGAGTTGACAAGGTTGATGCACAAATGGTGGTGTCGGGGAAGGATGTTCCACTCTGGGATACTCCATGGATATAGTGACTGTATTTTTGTTTGCTCTAATTCTAGTATAAATAAATGAAGTGACCTGGTGGGGACTGTCTTGTAAATTTCTGGGTATTGGATTGAATGAAGTGATTTTATACTCGAAGTGGCACAATCTCAATAGTTAGCACAACATAAGCTTGATCGGCTATTCTTCGATACAATATAAATAAACTAGCCCCCCCAAAAAATTGTAGTAAAATAGAATAATTGTCCGCTCCTCACCTTCAACAAGACATCAGAACCTCAGCTCCTGGCTGAGCGCCGCCATCTTTGTGATCTTTCACCTCACCCTCGCCTTTACGGTTTAAAACGCGCTTATTATAAAATTTCCACCGTTGAACGCGGCAGTAAAGTGAGAGCGGTTGTCGGTGAGGAATGTGAGCGGTTGTCGGTGAGGAATGTGAGCGGGCGGGGAGCGGTTGTCGGTGAGGAATGTGAGCGGGCGGGGAGTGGTTGTCGGTGAGGAATGTGAGCAGGCGGGCCCAGGCCCGGCTAGGCCGCGTTGCCGGGGTAACGGGCAGCTCCCGTCACCTGTGAACCCGGGCGGGGGTTGGCGCCATGGTCGCCATGGAGGAGCTGGAGCTGCTGGTGGAGAATGTGGAGGAGCTGGTGGTGGACGAGAACCGCATTGTGAGTAGAGGGAGGAGGAGTGAGGGAGGAGAGGGAGGGAGGAGGAGAGGGAAGGAGTGAGGGAGGGGAAAGGGGAGTGGAGAAACTGATGGCGGGCGAGAACCTCATTGTGAGCGGGAGAGGGGGGGAGAGGGGAGGGAGAGGGGAGGGAGAGGGGGGGAGAGGGGAGGGAGAGGGGAGGGAGAGGGGAGGGAGAGAGGGGAGAGAGGGGAGGGGGAGAGAGGGGAGAGTGGGGGAGGGGAGGGGGAGAGGGGAGGGGGAGAGTGGGGGAGGGGGAGAGTGGGGAGGGGGAGGGGGAGAGTGGAGGGGGAGCGGGAGAGAGTGGGGGAGGGGAGGGGGAGAGGGGAGGGGGAGAGTGGGGAGGGGGAGAGTGGGGAGGGGGAGGGGGAGAGTGGAGGGGGAGAGTGGGGAGGGGGAGGGGGAGCGGGAGAGAGTGGGGGAGGGGAGGGGAGAAGGAGAGAGGGGAGTGAAGAAACTGATGGTGGGCGAGAATCTCATTGTGAGCGGGAGGAGAGGGGGAGGAGGAGAGGGGGAGGAGGAGAGGGGGAGGAGGAGAGGGGGAGGAGGAGAGGGGGAGGAGGAGAGGGGGAGGAGAGAGTGGAGAGGGGGAAAGGAGAGGGGGAGAGAGTGGAGAGGGGGGGAGAGAGTGGAGAGGGGGAAAGGAGAGGGGGAGAGAGTGGAGAGGGGGGGAGAGAGTGGAGAGGGGGAAAGGAGAGGGGGAGAGAGTGGAGAGGGGGAAAGGAGAGGGGGAGAGAGTGGAGAGGGGGAAAGGAGAGGGGGAGAGAGTGGAGAGGGGGAAAGGAGAGGGGGAGAGAGTGGAGAGGGGGGGAGAGAGTGGAGAGGGGGAAAGGAGAGGGGGAGCTGGAGCTGCTGGTGGAGAATGTGGAGGAGCTGGTGGTGGACGAGAACAGCATTAGGAGAGGGGTGAGGAGAGGGAGTGAAGTGGGAGGAAGTGAGGAGAGGGAGTGAGGTGAGGGACGGGAGTGGAGGAACTGATGGTGGACAAGAACTGTATTGTGAGCGGGGGATGGAGGGGAGGTGGGAATGAGGGGCAGAGGAGAGGAAGTGAGGGAGGAGTGTGAGGGGGGGAGAAGGAGAGGGGATGGAGGGGTGGGGTGGGGGGGAGAGGGACAGTGGTGGAGGAACTGATGGTGGACGAGAACTGCATGGTGAGCAGGAGAGTGAGGGAGGAGGAGAGGGAGTGAGGGAGGAGGAGAGGGAGTGAGGGAGGAGGAGAGGGAGTGAGGGGGAGAAGGAAAGGGGATGGAGGAGTAAGGGGAGGAGTGGGGGGACAGGGGAGCCAGGAGACAGGGGAGTGGAGGAACTGATGGTGGACGAGAACGACATTATGAGCGGGGACAGCATGGGAGAGGGAGAGGGGACAGAGGGAGAGGGGACAGAGGGAGTGGGGGAGTAATGGGGGAGGGAGGAGTAGAGGAGAGTGGTGTGAGGAGAGGGGACAAAGGGAAGAGGAGCTGGTGATGGACAAGAACTTCATTGTGGGTGGGGAAAGGGGACAATGCAGGGAGTGAGGGAGAGGTGTGAAGGAGAGTGGGACAGAGAGGAGAGGGGGAAGAAGGATCCAGAGCAGGGAGGAAAGGGTAGAGGTTAATCTTGGGTAGACGGAATTAACTCCGGAGCATAGAAAACATTGAAAATAGGTGCAGGAGGAGGCCATTTGGCCCGTCGAGCCAGCACCGCCATTCATTGTGATCATGGCTGATCATCTACAATCAGTAACCCGTGCCTGCCTTCTCCCCATATGTCCTGATTCCGCTAGCCCCTAGAGCTCTATCTAACTCCCTTTTAAATTCATTCAGTGAATTGGCCTCCACTGCCTTCTGTGGCGGAGAATTCCACAAATTCACAACTCTCTGGGTGAAAAAGTTTTTTTTCATCTCAGTTTTAAATGGCCTCCCCTTTATTCTTAGGCTGTGGCCCCTGGTTCTGGACTCCCCCAACATTGGCACCATTTTTTCTGCGTCTAACTTGTCCAGTCCTTTTATACTGTAATTTTATACGTCTCTATAAGATCCTCTCTCATCCTTCTAAATTCCAGTGAATACAAGCCCAGTCTTTCCAATCTTTCCTCAGATCGGAGCAAAGAGGGTGAGGGTGGGTTTGGAGGGTACATCTTGGGGAGGGGAGGAATCTGGGGCAGAGAGGGTAGATTTAGGAGCGAGGGGGTAAATTTGGTGAGTGGGATAGGTCTAGGCTGGGGGGGGAGGGTGATAGAACTGGGGCAGAGCCAGGGTAGAGAGGGGTTGTGGAGGGAATACATTTGGGGGGACAGTGGTGGTAAAAAAAATCTAAGAGGGGGGATTAAATCTGGGGTAGTTGGGGTTTAAATCAGGGGCAGCGGGAGGATTACGTTTGGGTTAATTGGGGGTGAAGAGTGGGAGGATTTAATCCGGGGCAATGCGGGTGGGATAGACGGGAAAGGGTTAAATCTGGGACTGGGAGGGAGGATAGAACTTGTGCAGAAGGGGTGGAGTGTGTGGAGGAGGGGACAGAGAGGAGAGAGAGGAAGGGGATAGGCCTGGTGGGTGGAGAAGGGGGGAGAGAGTGGCAGACAAACCTTTACTGGGACTTAAACAGTGGGGAGGGTGGGAGTTAAACTGGGAACAGCGGGTAGAGTTGCTGCCTCACGGCGCCAGAGACCCGGGTTCGATCCTGACTACGGGTGCTGTCCGTATGGAGTTTGTACGTTCACCCTGTGACCTGCGCGTGTTTTCTCCACGACCTCTGGTTTCCTCCCGCACTCCGAAGACGTGCAGGTCTGTAGGTTAATTGGCTTGGTAAAAACGTGAATTGTCCCTAGTATGTGTAGGATAGTGTTAAAGTGCGGGGGTCGCTGGGCGGCGTGGACTCAGTCAGCCAAAGGGCCTGTTTCCGCGCTGTACCTCTAAACTAAACTAAACTGATGAGATGGGAAAGAAAACTGTAGGTGCTGGTTCAAATCAAGGTAGACACAAAATGCTGGAGTAAATCAGCGGGTCAGGCAGCATCTCTGGAATGAAGGAATGGGTGACGTTTCGGGTCGAGACCCTTCTTCACACTGATGAGGATTAGGTGAAAACATGTGAGGGTTTGTGAATTACATTTTTTGCTCCCTTCCCAATGCTGTAAATTCCCTCGCCTCCTTCCCCATTTTTGACACTCAGCACCCTGAGATATTTGGGTTTTGTTCTGCAGGTCACCTACAAGATGCTGAGCCATGCCTTTGGCATTCACGTCAACCTGGCAAAACAGTAAGTGCCCGAGCTGTAATCTGCACTACCTTGTTACGTCATTCCCCATTTTAAATTGATGGCAGCTACCGGGCGGTCATTCGTCCAGAATAACTGAGAGCGAGGAGGCAACTGTTGTCGAACAAGAATCGCTCACACAGTATGTAGTCCATTGATGGAGACATGAGGATTGGGAGATGCTGGAATCTTCAGGATTCAGGATATCTTTATTTGTCATCCAAAAAACAAGTTTTTTGGACGAAATTTAGTCACCCACAGTCCAACAATAAAAGCAATAAAATAAGCAAATTACACAACCCCAACCAACAGAAAAAAAAGAAACATCCATCACAGTGAGTCTCCTCCAGTCCCCTCCTCACTGTGATGGAAGGCCAGAATGTCTTTTCCCTTCCCCTGCTGTCCTCTCCCGCGGTCAGGCTGTTGTCGTTGCCACGTTCCAGGCCGCGCCGGACGGTGAAAGGTCTGCAGCGGCCGACCCCAGCCCCGCGATCCGGGGCGGGTGAAGACGATGCCGCTGCTGCTGCACGTCGGGGCGATCGTGGCTCCCGACATTGAAGCCCCCGCCGAGCGATCCGGGGCGGGCGAACACGCTGCCGCTGCCGGAGCTCCCGATGTCAGCATCCACGCGGTCCGAGCCTGAGGCGAGTCGCAGCCGCTCCCGCAGCCTCCGAGGAAGGCCAGCTCCGCTGATGGTGAGTCCGGTCCGAGGGCTCTGAGAACCAGAGCCCTTGAGGCCGCCAGCTCCAGGAGTTGGGCCGATGGTAGGCCGCAGCAGGAACGGAGACCCGACCCAGAAAACAAAGGTCGGGTCTCTGTTCGGAAGGGACAAATTTACAATTTTACAGTCCCTCCCCCCCCCCCCCCCCTCCACAGATTCACCACTCTCTGTGTGAAAAAAAACGTTCTCATCTCGGTCCTAAAACACTTCCCCCTTATCCTTAAACTGTGACCCCTTGTTCTGGACTTCCCCAACATCGGGAACAATCTTCCTGCGTCTAGCCTGTCCAACCCCTTAAGAATTTTGTAAGTTTCTATAAGATCCCCCCTCAATCTTCTAAATTCCAGCGAGTACAAGCCGAGTCTATCCAGTCTTTCTTCATATGAAAGTCCTGCCATCTCAGGAATCAATCTGATGAACCTTCTCTGTACTCCCTCTATGGCAAGAATGTCTTTCTTCAGATTAGGAGACCAAAACTGTACGCAATACTCCAGGTGTGGTCTCACCAATGCCCTGTACAACTACAGCAGAACCTCCCTGCTTCTATACTCAAATCCCCTCACTATGAATGCCAACATACCATTCGCTTTCTTCACTGCTTGCTGCACCTGCATGCCTACTTTCAATGACTGGTGCACCACGACACCCAGGTCTCGTTGCATCTCCCCTTCTCCTAATCGGCCACCATTCAGGTAATAGTCTGCTTTCCCGTTCTTGCCACCAAAGTGGATAACCTCACATTTATCCACATTATACTGCATCTGCCATGCATTTGCCCACTCACCTAACCTATCCAAGTCACGTTGCAGCCTCCTAGCATCCTCCTCACAGCTAACACTGCCCCCCAGCTTTGTGTCATCCGCAAACTTGGAGATGTTGCATTCAATTCTCTCGTCCAAATCATTAATATAAACATAGCACAAAAAGTAAGGAAATTTGTGTTTGGTAGATTATTTCTTTGTTGTAACAATGCTTCTTGGCAATAAATCTTATACCGTTGGAAAGCCTGTTTATTTCCCTTTTAAATGGTGCCACATTTGTAAGGAACATGCGTTTGTGGGATGAGCAGCAGAGCTGAGTATATGGGTTGCGCCCATGAAAATTTTGCCAAATCTTCTCTGCCAATGCCAAACAGCTTATTCTGCTGTTGCTATTGACTCTTGTTTTGAGCTTCTGGTACCCCCAGGTGCTGACAATCAGGCACCTGATTGGCAGCATCTGTGAGCATGGGCCCTGTTACAGTGGTCAGTAGGTGTCTGCTCCAAGAATCGGCATGCCACGTTTGACTGATCTGGATAGGGCCCGTGTGATAGGGCAACTTCAAGCTGGTGTTCCGCAAAACCAAGTTGCGGCATTATTTGGAGTGAACCCTAGTACCATCTCCAAAGTGAAGGCCAAGTTCCATATAACGGGGGATGTCAGAGACAGGCCGCGAAGTGGGCGTCCCAAGAAGACGACACCCGAAGAAGACCGTTTCCTCACCCTGTCAGCACTTAGGAACCGTAGGCTGTCTTCTACAGATTTGCAGTCAAGGTTTGCAGGACGATATGGCCGACGGATCTCTGCCCAGACAATTCGGAAATGACTGCACGCAGCCGATCTCCAGTCTCATAGGGCTGCCAGGAGGCCTGCCATGACTGCCCTTCACCGTCAGGCCCGTTTGCGCTGGTGTAGGCAACACGTGCACTGGAACTTGAACATGTGGAGGAACGTTATGTTCAGCGATGAGTCCAGATTCTGCCTACGGCAGTTGGATCATAGGGTCAAAGTGTGGAGAAGACGCGGAGAACGCTATGCTGATTGCTGCACCGATAGAGTAACATCTTTTGGTGGAGGCAGTGTGATGGTGTGGGGCGGCATCTCCCTCACTGGAAAAACGAGGCTTGTCATCATTGGAGGTAATCTCAATGCAGAGAGATATCGAGATGAGATTCTGCAACCAGTGGCAATCCCATATCTCCACAGTCTGGGACCGAACTCTATCCTCCAAGATGACAATGCTCGCCCCCACAGAGCAGGGTTTCTCAGAGACTACCTCCAGAATTTGGGAGTGGAGAGGATGGAATGGCCTGCCAGCAGTCCTGACCTCAACCCCATTGAACACTTGTGGGATCAGCTTGGGCGTGCTGTTCATGCCAGAGTGACCAACACAACCACGTTGGCTGACTTGCGACAAATGCTGGTTGAAGAATGGGATGCCATCCCACAACAGTGTGTGACCAGGCTGGTGACCAGCATGAGGAGGAGGTGCCAGGCTGTTGTGGCTGTGTATGGTTCTTCCACACGCTACTGAGGCTCCTGTTTATTAAATGAATAAATTGTTAAATTGCTAATATGTCTTGTTTCTTCAGACTTCAATCATCCAATCCACCAAACAACACCGAACAAGAGTCAATGGCAGAATAAGCTGTTTGGCATTGGCAGAGAAGATTTGGCAGATTTTTCATGGGCGCAACCCACATACTCAGCTCTGCTTCTCATCCCACAAATGCATGTTCCTTACAAATGTGGCACCATTTAAAAGGGAAATAAACAGGCTTTCCAACGGTATAAGATTTATTGCCAAGAAGCATTGTTACAACAAAGAAATAATCTACCAAACACAAATTTCCTTACTTTTTGTGCTATGTTTATATTGTAAATAGCTGGGGTCCCAGCACTGAGCCTTGCGGTACCCCACTAGTCACTGCATGCCATTCTGAAAAGGACTCGTTTATTCCTACTCTTTGCTTCCTGTCTGCCAGCCAGTTCTCTATCCACATCAATACTGAACCCACAATACCGTGTGCTTTAAGTTTGCATACTAATCTCTTATGTGGGACCTTGTCGAAAGCCTTCTGGAAGTCCAGATATAACACATCCACTGGTTCTCCCTTATCCACTCTACTAGTTACATCCTCGAAAAATTCTATAAGATTCGTCAGACATGATTTACCTTTCATAAATCCATGCTGACTTTGTCCAATGATTTCACCACTTTCCAAATGTGCTGCTATCCCATCTTTAATAACTGACTCTAGCATTTTCTCCACTACCGATGTTAGGCTAACTGGTCTGTAATTCCCCGTTTTCTCTCTCCCTCCCTTTTTGAAAAGTGGGGTTACATTAGCTACATTACATTCGATCCGGGGCGGGTGAAGACGATGCCGCTGCTGCTGCACGTCGGGGCGATCGTGGCTCCCGACATTGAAGCCCCCGCCGAGCGATCCGGGGCGGGCGAACACGCTGCCGCTGCCGGAGCTCCCGATGTCAGCATCCACGCGGTCCGAGCCTGAGGCGAGTCGCAGCCGCTCCCGCAGCCTCCGAGGAAGGCCAGCTCCGCTGATGGTGAGTCCGGTCCGAGGGCTCTGAGAACCAGAGCCCTTGAGGCCGCCAGCTCCAGGAGTTGGGCCGATGGTAGGCCGCAGCAGGAACGGAGACCCGACCCAGAAAACAAAGGTCGGGTCTCTGTTCGGAAGGGACAAATTTACAATTTTACAGTCCCTCCCCCCCCCCCCCCCCTCCACAGATTCACCACTCTCTGTGTGAAAAAAAACGTTCTCATCTCGGTCCTAAAACACTTCCCCCTTATCCTTAAACTGTGACCCCTTGTTCTGGACTTCCCCAACATCGGGAACAATCTTCCTGCGTCTAGCCTGTCCAACCCCTTAAGAATTTTGTAAGTTTCTATAAGATCCCCCCTCAATCTTCTAAATTCCAGCGAGTACAAGCCGAGTCTATCCAGTCTTTCTTCATATGAAAGTCCTGCCATCTCAGGAATCAATCTGATGAACCTTCTCTGTACTCCCTCTATGGCAAGAATGTCTTTCTTCAGATTAGGAGACCAAAACTGTACGCAATACTCCAGGTGTGGTCTCACCAATGCCCTGTACAACTACAGCAGAACCTCCCTGCTTCTATACTCAAATCCCCTCACTATGAATGCCAACATACCATTCGCTTTCTTCACTGCTTGCTGCACCTGCATGCCTACTTTCAATGACTGGTGCACCACGACACCCAGGTCTCGTTGCATCTCCCCTTCTCCTAATCGGCCACCATTCAGGTAATAGTCTGCTTTCCCGTTCTTGCCACCAAAGTGGATAACCTCACATTTATCCACATTATACTGCATCTGCCATGCATTTGCCCACTCACCTAACCTATCCAAGTCACGTTGCAGCCTCCTAGCATCCTCCTCACAGCTAACACTGCCCCCCAGCTTTGTGTCATCCGCAAACTTGGAGATGTTGCATTCAATTCTCTCGTCCAAATCATTAATATAAACATAGCACAAAAAGTAAGGAAATTTGTGTTTGGTAGATTATTTCTTTGTTGTAACAATGCTTCTTGGCAATAAATCTTATACCGTTGGAAAGCCTGTTTATTTCCCTTTTAAATGGTGCCACATTTGTAAGGAACATGCGTTTGTGGGATGAGCAGCAGAGCTGAGTATATGGGTTGCGCCCATGAAAATTTTGCCAAATCTTCTCTGCCAATGCCAAACAGCTTATTCTGCTGTTGCTATTGACTCTTGTTTTGAGCTTCTGGTACCCCCAGGTGCTGACAATCAGGCACCTGATTGGCAGCATCTGTGAGCATGGGCCCTGTTACAGTGGTCAGTAGGTGTCTGCTCCAAGAATCGGCATGCCACGTTTGACTGATCTGGATAGGGCCCGTGTGATAGGGCAACTTCAAGCTGGTGTTCCGCAAAACCAAGTTGCGGCATTATTTGGAGTGAACCCTAGTACCATCTCCAAAGTGAAGGCCAAGTTCCATATAACGGGGGATGTCAGAGACAGGCCGCGAAGTGGGCGTCCCAAGAAGACGACACCCGAAGAAGACCGTTTCCTCACCCTGTCAGCACTTAGGAACCGTAGGCTGTCTTCTACAGATTTGCAGTCAAGGTTTGCAGGACGATATGGCCGACGGATCTCTGCCCAGACAATTCGGAAATGACTGCACGCAGCCGATCTCCAGTCTCATAGGGCTGCCAGGAGGCCTGCCATGACTGCCCTTCACCGTCAGGCCCGTTTGCGCTGGTGTAGGCAACACGTGCACTGGAACTTGAACATGTGGAGGAACGTTATGTTCAGCGATGAGTCCAGATTCTGCCTACGGCAGTTGGATCATAGGGTCAAAGTGTGGAGAAGACGCGGAGAACGCTATGCTGATTGCTGCACCGATAGAGTAACATCTTTTGGTGGAGGCAGTGTGATGGTGTGGGGCGGCATCTCCCTCACTGGAAAAACGAGGCTTGTCATCATTGGAGGTAATCTCAATGCAGAGAGATATCGAGATGAGATTCTGCAACCAGTGGCAATCCCATATCTCCACAGTCTGGGACCGAACTCTATCCTCCAAGATGACAATGCTCGCCCCCACAGAGCAGGGTTTCTCAGAGACTACCTCCAGAATTTGGGAGTGGAGAGGATGGAATGGCCTGCCAGCAGTCCTGACCTCAACCCCATTGAACACTTGTGGGATCAGCTTGGGCGTGCTGTTCATGCCAGAGTGACCAACACAACCACGTTGGCTGACTTGCGACAAATGCTGGTTGAAGAATGGGATGCCATCCCACAACAGTGTGTGACCAGGCTGGTGACCAGCATGAGGAGGAGGTGCCAGGCTGTTGTGGCTGTGTATGGTTCTTCCACACGCTACTGAGGCTCCTGTTTATTAAATGAATAAATTGTTAAATTGCTAATATGTCTTGTTTCTTCAGACTTCAATCATCCAATCCACCAAACAACACCGAACAAGAGTCAATGGCAGAATAAGCTGTTTGGCATTGGCAGAGAAGATTTGGCAGATTTTTCATGGGCGCAACCCACATACTCAGCTCTGCTTCTCATCCCACAAATGCATGTTCCTTACAAATGTGGCACCATTTAAAAGGGAAATAAACAGGCTTTCCAACGGTATAAGATTTATTGCCAAGAAGCATTGTTACAACAAAGAAATAATCTACCAAACACAAATTTCCTTACTTTTTGTGCTATGTTTATATTGTAAATAGCTGGGGTCCCAGCACTGAGCCTTGCGGTACCCCACTAGTCACTGCATGCCATTCTGAAAAGGACTCGTTTATTCCTACTCTTTGCTTCCTGTCTGCCAGCCAGTTCTCTATCCACATCAATACTGAACCCACAATACCGTGTGCTTTAAGTTTGCATACTAATCTCTTATGTGGGACCTTGTCGAAAGCCTTCTGGAAGTCCAGATATAACACATCCACTGGTTCTCCCTTATCCACTCTACTAGTTACATCCTCGAAAAATTCTATAAGATTCGTCAGACATGATTTACCTTTCATAAATCCATGCTGACTTTGTCCAATGATTTCACCACTTTCCAAATGTGCTGCTATCCCATCTTTAATAACTGACTCTAGCATTTTCTCCACTACCGATGTTAGGCTAACTGGTCTGTAATTCCCCGTTTTCTCTCTCCCTCCCTTTTTGAAAAGTGGGGTTACATTAGCTACCCTCAAATCCTCAGGAACTACTCCAGAATCTAAAGAATTGCGCAAGAAGCTGGGAATCTTGTTCTCGTGTTGTGTGACTCTGACTCTACTTGAAGCCAAGGGTGTTTGCCGCTAACTAAGCTGTTCCCTCTTCTATCTCTCTGCCAGGTTGCTCTATTACTATGTGGAACGAAAGAGGAAAGAAAATTCTGGGGCCCAGCTCCACGTGACCTATCTTGTCTCTGGGAAAGCGCAAGAAGATGGAAACTCGGTGTGTATTGGTTTATTCATAAGTTCTAGGAACAGAATTAGCCGACCCCAATTATACCTCGCACTACCTCGGCAAGACCAGCAGCATTATCAAGTACGAGTTGCACCCTGGCCACTTCCTCTTCTCCCCTCTCCCATTAGGCAAAAGGTAGAGAAGTGTGAAAACGCACACCTCCAGATCAGACAATAGACAATAGCAGGAGTAGGCCATTCGGCCCTTCGCGCCAACACCGCCATACACTGTGATCATGGCTGATCATCCACAATCAGTACCCCGTTCCTGCCTTCTCCCCATATCCCTTGACTCTGCTATCTTTAAGAGTTCTATCTAACTCTCTCTTGAAAAGCATCCACAAAATTGACCTCCACTGCCTTCTGAGGCAGAGAATTCCACAGATTCACAACTCTCTGGATGAAAAAACTCTTCCTCATCTCTGTTCTAAATGGCCTACCCCTTATTCTTAAACTGTGGCCCCTGATTCTGGACTCCCCCAACATTGGGAACATGTTTCCTGCCTCTAGCGTCTCCATTCATTTAATAATCTTATATGTTTCAATAAGATCCCCTCTCATCCTTCTAAATTCCAGTGTATACAAGCCCAGTCGCTCCATTTTTTCAACATATGACAGTCCCGCCATCCCGGGAATTCAGGGACAATTTATTACCAGCTTTTATCAGGCAACTGAACCATCCTACCACCAACTAGAGAGTAGTGCTGAACTACTATCTACTTCTTTGGTGTCCCTCGGACTATCATTGATCGGTCTTTGCTGGCTTTTCTTTGCACTATATGCTATTCCCTTATCGCTGTAACACTTTATACTGTAAATGTGCACTTTACACTGTAAATGGCTCGATTGTAATTATGTATTGTCTTTCTGCTGACTGGATAGCACGCAACAAAAGCTTTTCACTGTACACGTGACAATAAACTAAACTAACCATTCGGCCCATCAAGTCTACTCCACCGTTCAATTATGGCTAATTAATCTTTCCCTCTCAAAAGACAATAGACAATAGGTGCAGGAGCAGGACATTCGGCCCTTCGAGCCAGCACCGCCATTCAATGTGATCATGGCTGATCATTCTCAATCTGTACCCCGTTCCTGCCTTCTCCCCATACCCCCTGACTCCGCAATGCTTAAGAGCTCTATCTAGCTCTCTCTTGAATGCATTCAGAGAATTGGCCTCCACTGTCTTCTGAGGCAGAGAATTCCACAGATTCACAACTCTCTGACTGAAAATGTTTTTCCTCATCTCCGTTTTAAATGGCCTACCCCTTATTCTTAAACTGTGGCCCCTTGTTCTGGACTCCCCTGGACTCTCAACCCTATTCTCCTGCCTTCTCCCCATAGCCCTTACTAATCAAAACTCTATCAATCTCTGCTTTAACAATACCCGATGACTTGGCCTCCACAGCCATCTGAGGCAATAAATTCCACAGATTCACCACCCTCTGATTAAAGAAATTTCCCCTCATCTTTCTAAAGGTACATCCTTTTATTCTGAGACTGTGCCCTCTGGTCCTAGACTCTCCCATTAGTGGAAACATCCTCTCCACATTCACTCTATCCAGGCCTTTCACTATTCGTACGTTTCAATGAGGTCTCCCCCCCCTCATGCTCATTCTTATCACGTATGCTGTGATAATGTGAGGAAAAACCTTGTTTGTCAAGGTTTATCCATTCAAGTTGTACTATGTCTCCCATTTGATGAAGTATTGAAGTTATGATGGAAGAGGTGTGAATTGTGAAGGCAGAGGATGGAGAAGAGGGAGTGGAGTGAGGTGGGGGAGGGAGCCTGCAATCTCTCGCCTGTATCCACCTATCATTTATGTGTAAGAAAAAAATTGCAGATGCTGGTTAAAATCGAAGGTAGACACACAATCTGAAGGGTCTTGACCCGAAACGTCACCCATTCCTTCTGTCCTGAGATGCTGCCTGACCCGCTGAGTCACTCCAGCCATTTGTGATACCTTCGATTTGTACCAGCATCTGCAGTTATTTTCCTACAGTGACTTTATACTAAATCAGCATTATTTTGTTTCAGTGTCACAAGGTAGCGGTGGTGAGAGAAGATCAATTGGAAGGTAAGAACAGACTGTGTGTTGGGACTACAGTCCTGTCTGTCTGTACATTGAATTGAATTGAATAAGTTTATTGGCCAAGTATGTACACATACAAGGAATGTGCCTTGGTGCTCCGATCGCAAGTTACAACACGAACATACAGTAAACAATTAAGAATAAAGCTTAAAGCATTAAGAATACAACATTATAGTTTAAACATGTGAATGAAATAAACCAGAGCAAAAAGAGGCTACAGACTTTTTTTTTAGTTATTGAGTAGAGCTACTACTCGTGGAAAAAAACCTCTTTTTATGTCCGGCTGTGGCTGCTTTGACAGTCCAGAGTCGCCTTCCAGAGGGAAGTGCTTCAAAGACTTTGTGGCCAGGGTGAGAGGGGTCAGAGATGATCTTGCCCGCTCGCTTCCTGGTCCTTGCAGTGTACAGTTCGTCAATGGGGGGGAAGTTTGCAGCCAACAACCTTCTCAGCTGATCGAACGATGTGCTGCAGCCTCCGGATGTCGTGGTTACCCATGTCTATGTCTAGAGTGGGAGGGGAGGAAAGAGTTGTGTGGCATCTGCCTGCACAGAGTGCTGTTATTTTAGTTTAGTTAAGAGATATATCGCAGAAACAGGCCCTTACACTAACACTATTCTACACACACTAGGGACAATTTACAATTTTACCAAGGCCAATTAAACTACAAACTTGTACGTCTTTAGAGTTGGGAGGAAACTGAATGAACACTTCCAGCTCTGTGCGCAGACTGCAGAAACTGGGTTGTTCTGTGTAGTCGGTGAGCGAACATGTGAGCAATTTTGGGCCCAATATCTGAGGAAGGATGTGCTGGCTCTGGAGAGGGTCCAGAGGACGTTTACAAGAATGATGCCAGGAATAATAATAATAATAATAATAATAATAATAATATAATAATAATAATAATAATATAATAATAATAATAATGATAATAATGATAATAATAATAATAATATTAATTTATTGTCATTGCAACGAGTACAACGAAATTAAAAAATAGCCAATCCTGACGGTGCGTAAAAACATATATGCAATAAATGCACAAACAAATAAATACAATTATATTAAGTATAAAAGTTTTAACAGTGTTGCCTAGTGCAGAAAGTAGTGTTCAGTTCTCGTATGGCCCTGGGGTAAAAACTGTTCTTAAGTCTGTTTGTTCGGGATTTGATCGACCTGAAACGTCGACCAGAGGGCAGATGAACAAACAGACGGTGGCCGGGGTGGGATGGATCTTTTATTATTTTGGGTTAACCTATGATGAGTGTTTGTCGGCACTGGGTCTGTACTCGCTGGAATTTAGAAGGATGAGGGGGGACCTCAATGAAACATACAGAATAGTGAGAGGCCAGGATAGAGTGGATGTGGAGAGGATGTTTCCACTAGTGGGAGAGTCTAGATCCAGAGGTCATAACCTCAGAATTAAAGGATGTTCCTTTAGGAAGATGAGGAAGAATTTCTTTAGTCAGAGGGTGGTGAATCTGTAGGATTCTTTACCACAGAAGGCTTTGGAGGCCAAGTCAGTGGATATTGTTAAGGCAGAGATAAATTGATTCTTGGTTAGTATGGGTGTCAGGGGTTATGGGGAGAAGGCAGGAGAATGGGGTTGAGAGGGAGAGTTGACAGATCTATCTCTCCCTCCTAACTCCATTCTCCTGCCTATAAACTTCTTAAAGGATTGGACAGGCTAGATGCAGGAAAAATGTTCCCGATGTTGGGGGAGTCCAGAACCAGGGGTCACAGTTTAGGAATAAGGGGTAGACCATTTAGAACTGAGATGAGGAAAAACATTTTCACCCAGAGAGTTGTGAATCTGGAATTCTCTGCCACAGAAGGCAGTGGAGGCCAATTCACTGGATGTGTTCAAGAGAGAGTTAGATTTAGTTCTTAGTGCTAAAGGAATCGAGGGATATGGGGAGAAAGCGGGAACAGGGTACTGATTTTAGATGATCAGCCATGATCATATTGATTGGCGTTGCTGGCTCGAAGGTCCAAAAGGTCTACTCCTGCACCTATTTTTCTATGTTTTCTATGTTTCTCCCCGTAACCGCTGATACCTGTACTAATCAACATGTACAGATTTGTAGGTTAATTGGCTTGGTATAAATGTAAATTGTCCCTAGCAAGTTTAGGATACTGTTTGTGTGCAGGGATCGCTGGTCAGTGCGGACTCAGTGGGCTGAAGGTCCTGTTTCTGAGCTGTATCTTAAACTAAACTAAGATGATGCCTGGTAGTCACACAATGCTGGAGTAACTCAGCAGGTCAGGCAGCATCTCGGGAGGGAAGGAATGGTGACGTTTCGGGTCGAGACCCTTCTTCAGACTGATATCAGGGGAGGGGGCGGGGCAAAGATAGGATGTAGTCGGAGACAGGAAGACTAGTGGGAGAAATGGGAAGGGGGAGGGGATAGAGAGGGAAAGCAGGGACTATCTGAAATTAGAGAAGTCAATTAGAGAAATTAGAGAAGTCAATGTTCATACCGCTGGGGTGTAAGCTGCCCAAGCGAAATATGATGTGCTGTTCCTCCAAGGACAGAAAGGTCAGATTGGGAATGGGAGGGGGAGTTGAAGTGCTGAGCCATGGGGAGATCAGGTTGGTTAAGATGGACTGAGCGGAGGTGATGCCTGACCCGCTGAGTTAATCCTGCACTTTGTGTCTATCTCTGGTGTAAACCAGTTTCTGCGGTTCCGTTCTACACACTTGAGAGTTGGAGAGTTGTGCCTGTGAATATTTGTGTGTTGACAGCAGTGAAGCTGAAGATGCTGGTGACTGCCAGTGTGCACGTGTACAGTATTCAGAAAGCAATGCTGAAAGACAGCAGTCCCCTCTTCAACACTGATTACGAAGCAGTCAAGGAGAACCTGCAGAACAGCAGCAAGTAAGTGCTTGCGTGCGGCTGTGAAGGTGCATGTGGAAGCTCACGAGATGCCTGGAGCACTTGTCTCGCCCTTAGACCAGCTGTGACCTTCTCCCAGTTACAGAGTCATACAGCGTGGAAACAGGCCCTTCAGCCCAACTTGCCCACACCGGCCAAAATGTCCCATCTACACTAGACCCACCTGTCCGCATTTGGTCCATATCCCTCTAAACCTGTCCCATCCATGTAACTGTCTAAATGTTTTTTCTTAAACGTTTCGATAGTCCCAGCCTCAACTACCTCCTCTGGCAGCTTGTTCCATATACCCACCACTCTCTGTGTGAAACAGTTACCCCTCAGATTCTTATTAAATCTTTCCCCCCTCACCTTAAACCTATGTCCTCCGGTTCTCGATTCCCCTACTCTGGCCAAGAGACTCTGTGGTCTAACCAATCTATTCTTCTCATGATCTGATCCAGTTCTGTGTCCATATTTGTGTGTGTATGTGTATGCGCCCATGTGCTTGTAACACGTGTGCGTATCTGTGTGCGTGCACGTTCACAAGTTATAGGAGTAGAATTCGGGCCATCGAGTCTACTCCGCCGTTCAATCATAGCTGATCTCTGCCTCCTAATCCCATTTTCCTGCCTTCTCCCCATAACCCTTGACACCCATTCTAAACAAGAATCTATCTATCTCTGCCTTAAAAATATCCACTGACCTGGCCTCCACAGCCCTCTGTGGCAATGAGTTGCACAGATTAACTACCCTCTGATTAAAGAAGTTCCACCTCACCTCCTTTCTAAAAGAGCGCCCTTTAATCTTGAGACTATGACCTCTCCCACCAGTGGAAACTTCCTCTCCACAACCACTCTATCCAGGCCTTTCACTATTCTGTAAATTTCAATGAGGTCCCCTCACATCCTTCTAAACTCCAGCGAGTACAGGCCCAGTGCCGTCAAATGCTCATCATATGCTAACGAGGGTGTGTGTGTATATTACACCGATGAGCCAAAACATTATAACCACTGACAGGTGAAGTGAATAACATTGATTATCTTGTTGCAATGGCACCTGTCAAGGGGTGGGATATATTCGGCAGCAAATGAACAGTCAGTTCTTGAAGTTGATGTGTTGGATGCAGGAGAAATGGGCAGGAGTAAAGACCCGAGTGACTTTGACAAGGGCCAAATTGTTATGGCCAGACGACTGGGTCAGAGCATCTGTGAAATGGCAAGGCTTGTGGGGTGCTCCCGGTCAGCAGTGGTGAGTACCTACCGACAGTGGTCCGAGGAGGGACAAACCACAAACCGGCGACAAACAGGGTGTTGGGTGCCCAAGGCTCCTCGATGCTCGAGGGCAACGAAGGCTATCCCGTCTGGTCCGAACCGACAGAAGGTCGACTGTGGCACAAGTCACAGAAAATGTTAATGGTGGTCACGGGAGGAATGTGAAACAATACACAGTGCATCGCACCCTGCTGCGTATGGGGCTGCACACGGAGGACCAGCAGCATATTAGGCAGGTGGTCATAATGTTTTGGCTCATCAGGTCATAATGTTTTGGCTGATCGGTGAATGTGTGTGTGTGTATTATACGTATGTGTGTGTATTATACATGTGTGTATGTGTGTTTATATATATATATATATATATGTGTGTGTGTGTGTGCAGCACACAGATTGTTCTGAGACTCTGCTTCATTCTGGCCACAGGTACAGTGCCATTCGTTGCGCGGATGCGGTTCCCCGATCAGCGGAGGAGATGGCTCGTGCGCACAAGTCGGTGCAGCCGACCTCGCGGGACCCCGGCGAGACACTGGGCGCCGGCAAAGCCGTGGTGAACGGCAGCGCACCGGCAGCCCCGGCTAAACCCGCCGCCCCGCAGCTCAAGGGAATCATGGGCATGTTCGCGGCCAGACCCTCCGCCAAAGCCAGCGCTAAAGAAGAGAGAGCGGAGCCCGCTGTCGCGAAGGACAGGGAGAGCGCTGTGAGTATTGCTGAGCAGCAAGCTCAACCTCCGTTCAGTTCAGTTTATTGTCGCGTGTACTGAGGTACAGTGAAAAGCTTTTGTTGCGTGCTATCCAATTACCACAGATTCACAACTCTCATATTGAATGGCGGTGCTGGCTCGAAGGGCTGGATGGCCTACTCCTGCACCTATTTTCTATGTTTCTAAGTATTCAGTGGTTCACGATGGGGTTGGGGTGTGGGATGCAGGTGGACGGGCTGTTGGCTGTTTGTCTTGTTTAACACTCGTGTAATGGCAACTTCAGTCCTTACCCAATAAAGCCCTTTCCGATTGCCTTACTTCACAGAGGGTAGGAGTCAACGATCTTGACGCTGAGCCCCAACAGAGAGATCTTAAGGCGATCGCTTCGCTGAACACCTGCGCTCGGTCCGCATTAACAAAACTGATCTCCCGGTGGCCGAGCACTTCAACTCCCCCTCCCATTCCCAGTCTGACCTTTCTGTCATGGGCCTCCTCCAGTGCCATAGTGAGGCCCACCGGAAATTGGAGGAACAGCACCTCATATTTCGCCTGGGCAGTTTGCAGCCCAGTAGTATGAATGTCGACTTCTCCAACTTTAGGTAGTCCCTCTGTCCCTCCCTTCCCCTCCCCCTTCCCCTTCCCAGATCTCCCTCTATCTTCCTGTCTCCACCTATATCCTTCCTTTGTCCCGCCCCCCTGACATCAGTCTGAAGAAGGGTCTCGACCCGAAACGTCACCCATTCCTTCTCTCCCGAGATGCTGCCTGAGTTACTCCAGCATTTTGTGAATAAATCAATCTTAAAGACATTTCAGTTTAATTGGTCGTTTATTGAAGTAGTAATACAAACAGATCTGTATCTGTCCAAACTTTTCCTTGGTCGCAGGTCTGGTGAGAACTATCTGCCCCTCCCGACTCAGCATCTCCAGATATAGTACCTAGTTCTGGCTCGTCCCTGTACATTATGCCCATATATGTCTTCATCTCACGACAACCCCTGAATGTCCAAACATAATACAACACGATACAAAATAATATAATATGCTAAAACAGCTAGCATAAACAAACACTAATGGCTCCTACAACTAACATTGTTTTGTTTTTATTTATTGAACTTTTTTGTTTGTTTATTTATTATGTTGTCTATTGAGGACTGTGTTTACAGACCTCTAAAGCTGCTGCAAGTAGGAATTACATTGGTCCATTTTGGTCCATATGATCATTGAACACTTTTTTAGTTTAGAGATACAGTGTGGAAACAGGACCTTCGGCCCACCAAGTCCGCACCGACCTGCAATCACCTGTACACTAGCTGTAATGGCAACTTCGTTCTTTTCCAATAAAGTCTCTTTCAATTGCCTTTATTCCACATGGAGCCAGACTGATCTTGACGCAAACCAACAGAGAGATTTTAAAGACGTATTTTTCAGTTTAATTCGTTGTTTATTGAAGTAGTTGTACAAACAAGAAGATGTGCGTGTCCAGTCCCTTAGTAATCTTATATGTTTCTATGAGATCCCCTCTCATCCTTCTAAATTCCAGTGAATACAAGCCCGTCTTTCCAATCTTTCCTCATATGACAGTCCATCCATCCCAGGGATTAACCTCGTGAACCTACGCTGCACTGCCTCACTAGCAAGGGCATCCTTCCTCAAATTAGGAGACCAAAACTGCACACAATACTCCAGATGTGGTCTCACCAGGGCCCTATACAACTGCAGAAGGACCTCTTTGCTCCTATACTCAAATCCAATTGGCTTGGGTTTTTACACCGATGAGCCAAAACATTATGACCACTGACAGGTGAAGTGAATAACATTGATTATCTTGTTACAATGGCACCTGTCAAGGGATGGGATATATGAGGCAGCAAGTGAACAGTCAGTTCTTGAAGTTGATGTGTTGGATGCAGGAGAAATGGGCAGGAGTAAAGACCTGAGTGACTTTGACAAGGGCCAAATTGTTATGGCCAGACGACTGGGTCAGAGCATCTCAGAGCGGACCGCCCCCTGACATCAGTCTGAAGAAGGGTCTCGACCCGAAACGTCACCCATTCCCTCTCTCCTAGATGCTGCCTGACCTGCTGAGTTACTCCAAGCATTTTGTGATACCTTCATCTAGTCAAGGGACACTTGCAGAGTTTGTTGTTTCACTGATAAAGAGCAGCTCACTCACTGTAGGGTGTGTCCCTCTTTCTCCCCTTCTTTTCCAGGCTCCTTCTGGAAGGAAGGCGGCGAGCAAGGGGAACAGCTTCAGCAATTTTTTCCAGAAAGTCAGTGCCAGTAAGTAATCATTGGCAGCTGTTTCTGCGCTGGGAACTCCTCCCTAAACCCCTCGGCCTCTTTCCTCCTTCGAGACGCTCCTTCCAACAAGCAGCACGGTGGAGCAGCGGTAGAGTTGCTGCCTTACAGCTGGGGTTGCCAACTGCCCCGTGTTAGCCGGGACATCCAGTATATTGGGCTAAATTGGTTTATCCCGTACGGGACTGCCCTTGTCCCGTATTAGGCCCGGGGGGGGCGATGTAGGCCCGGACACTGTAGGTCCGGAGGCCCGGGCGCCGCCTAATGGAGGTTGCTTAGCAACCCGCCTCCCGGCCCGGGCGGCCGCCATTGGTGGAGCGGTAGCAAGGGGCCGCTGGCTGGGTGAGGTCACGTGGGGCGCTGGGCGGTGACGTCACCTTGTCCCGTATTTGGAAGTGAGATAGTTGGCACCCCTACTTGCAGCGCTTGCAGCGCCAGAGACCTGGGTTCGATCCCGACTACGGGCGCTGTCTGTACGGAGGTTGTACGTTCTCCCCGTGACCCGCGTGGGTTTTCTCTGAGATCTTCGGTTTCCTCCCACACTCCAAAGGCGTACAGATTGTAGGTTAATTGGCTTGGTAAAAATGTAAATTGTCCCTAGTGTCTGTAGGACAGTGCGAGTTTACGGGGATCGCTGGTCGTTGTGGACTCGGTGGGCCGAAAGGCCTGTTTCCGCGTTGTATCTCTAAACTCTAAACCAAGCTCGAGGACAGCTGTCCCAACATTTCTCCGATGATAGACGCGCATTTTGTGACTACAGAATACAGAGCTTTATTTGTCATTCGGTACCGAGGTACCGAACGAAATTACGTTACCAGCAGTCACACAAAAAAAAAAAAGAAACACAAGACACATGACCCCAACACAAACATTCATCACAGTGACTCCAAACACCCCCTCACTGTGATGGAGGCAACAAAACTTCCGCTCTCTTCCCCACGCCCAAGTCCCCGCGGCCGAGCCACACCGGGCGCTGAAACATCCCGCGGCCAAGTCGGGCGATGGAGGGCCCCGCGGCCGTACCGTGCGCAGCTAAGTCCCGCGGCCGAGCTGCGCCGGGCGATGGAAGGCCCCGCGGCCGAGCCGCACCAGCGATGTAAAGTCCCGCGGCCGAGCCGCGCTGGGCGATGTTAGGTCCCGCGGCCGAGCCGCACCTGGCGCTGAACCGTCCCGCGGCCGTACCGGGCGATGGAAGGCCCCACGGCCGAGCCGCACCGGGCACTGTTAAGTCCAGTAGCCGAGCCGCACCGGGCGATGGAAGGCCCCGCGGGCGATGGAAGGCCCCGCGTAAAATTTTTTTTTTTAGCGCAAACGGAGATACGACTCGGAAAGGGTCGCATCTCCGTTGAGGAAGAGATTTTTTTAAAGGTTTCCCCCACCACCCCCCACATATACACAGCTAAAGATAGGCTGTTTCATACATCTAACACTAACAAATAGACAAAGAAAGAAGAAAGACAAACAGACTGCCGGCGAGCCGCAGCTGCAGGGCAGCGCCGCCACTTCCGGGCCTTCAGTGTTCAGCCAGCATCTGCAGTTCCTTCCTGCCAACATTTCTCTGCATGGCTTGCGAATAAGTGAAGTGTTTTGAGTTGTTTCTCATTAGTGTGTGGAGCTGGTTCTTCTTTACACAGAGGATGGTGGGGGCCTGGAACCTGCTGCCAGAGGTAGTGGTGGAGACAGATGCGATAGTGGTGTTTAAGAGGCTTTTAGATGGGCAGGTGGGTATGCAGAGAATGAAAGGATACGAGTTATATGCAGGCAGAAGAGATTAGTGCATCTTGGCATCGTGTTTGGCATAGACATAATGGGCTGAAGGGCCTGTTCCTCTTCTCATAATGTTATAAGTGATAGGAGCACAATCAGGCCATTCGGCCCATAAACCCAGTGTGTTCCTAATTGGATGCTGACACTCTGAGAATGGAGACACAATAAAGTGCAGATGCTGAACTCTTGTAGAAAGCACAAAGTGCCGGAAGAACCCAGTGAGTCGGGCAGCATCTGCGGAGAGAATGATAACAATCAATCTGAAGAAGGGTCCCGATCCAAAACATCACCACAGACAGCATCTCTGGAGGGAAGGAATGGGTTTCAGGTCGAGGTTTGAGGAAGGGTCTCGACCTGAAACGTCACCCAGTCCTTCTCTCCAGAGATGCTGCTTGTCCCGCTGAGTTACTCCAGCATTTTGTGTCTAAAGTGATAGTTGGATACGGGTGAGGGGGTTTTGATAGCTAGAGGTTTGGACAAAGGCCAGAGATGTAAAGACAAAGTGTGAGATAAGTATAGAAGAGGGCTAAATGGAGATGGGGCAAGGGTGAAATGGTTGCTCATTTAGGTATGGCACAGGGAAGAGTGGGTCGAAAAGGCGGAGGGAAGGGGTGTCAGTGTTGTTGGCTAGTTACCTAAAATTGGAAAATTCAACGTTCAAACTGTTGGATTGTAAGCAACTCGGGCAGAGTTTGATGTAGATACACAATGCTGGAGTAACTCAGCGGGTCAGGCAGCATCTCGGGAAAGATGGAATGGGTGACTACAGATGCTCCTCAACTTACGATGGGGTTACGTTCTGAGAAACCCATCGCAAACCGAAAATATCGTACGTCGAAAAGCATTAAATACCACCCGATCACGTGGCCGGAAGCGAGCTGCAGCCCGCTAACGGTCGCTGCCGTTTGCACCATCGCAAAGTCGAAATATCGTAAGTCGAAGCATCGTAAGCCGGGGAGCATCTATAACTCTACACACACTAGGGACAATATTTTTACATTTATCAAGCTAAGTAACCCACAAACCTGTACGTCTTTGGAATGTGGGAGGAAACCGAAGATCTTGGAGAAAACCCACGCATGTTGTTCCTGCGCTGTACTGTTCAGTGTCCTATAGACGGTGTGATGTTCACCAGCACTGAGGTTAACATGTACTTCAGACACCACAGAGAAAGCTTGGCCACCGTCTAAGGCCGCAAAGGAAGAGGTCCCTCCCAGCAAACCGGCCCCGGCGTGCCCAGAGAAAGCAGATGTCCCTGAGGGTGGCGAGAGCCACGTTCCGGCGTCGCAGGGAGCGGGCGACGAAGAAATGGCCCTCGCCGGTCACGCCGTAGCACAGAAAGTGCCAGCCAAGCCTCCGAAGGAGAAGACCCAGGCAAAGAAAGCACGAGATAATCGGCAGCAAGGCGACGAACAGAGGTTGGTAGGAAACAAAAACTGCAAGCGCTGGTATAAATCGAAGATAGACACACAATGCTGGAGTAACTCAGCGGGTCAGGCAGCATCTCGGGAGAGAAGGAATGGGTGACGTTTCTGGTCGAGACCCTTCTTCAGACTGAAGAAGTATGCCTGGACCCGAAACGTCACCCATTCCTTCCCTCCCAAGATGCTGCCTGACTCACTGAGTTACTCCAGCACTATGTGAAACGTCACCTATCCATGTTCCCCACAGATGCTGCCTTACACACTGAGTTTAAGAATAAGGGGTAGGCCATTTAGAACTGAGATGAGGAAAAACTTTTTCAGTCAGAGAGTTGCGAATCTGTGGAATACTCTGCCTCAGAAGGCAGTGGAGGCCAATTCTCTGAATGCATTCAAGAGAGAGCTAGATAGAGCTCATAAGGATAGCAGAGTCAGGGGGTATGGGGAGAAGGCAGGAACGGGGTACTGATTGAGAATGATCAGCCATGATCACATTGAATGGCGGTGCTGGCTCAAAGGGCCGAATGGCCTCCTCCTGCACCTATTGTCTATTACTCCAGCACTCTGTGAAACGTCACCTATCCATGTTCTCCAGAGATACTGCCTGACCCGCTGAGTTACTCCAGCACTCTGTGAAACGTCACCCATTCCTTCCCTCCCAAGATGCTGCCTGACCCGCTGAGTTTCTCCAGCATTTTGTGTCTACCTTCGGACAGAGGTTGGTGTCAGCCCACGGTGAGAGTCAACATTCCCCGAGTCCATTCACCGATCAAAGGGCCAATGTCAAAGGAAAGAAGGGTCTCGACCCGAAACGTCACCCATCCCTTCTCTCCAGAGATGCTGCCTGTCCCGGAGTTTCTCCAGCATTTTGTGTCTTATCTTCAGAAATCAGTGAAGTGAGCAGAGCAAATGTAAGTGAGGAAACAGTTGGGTTAGAGTGATAACTATCATAAAGTTTAGGTTATGATGACAAGACCAACTCTCATCTGCCTGGAGTGGAGCAAGGAATAACCAAAAGTAAAACAACTAAACTGAAAGAGAGCTATCGTCAGTGGGATGAGAGATAGGGTTGCCAACTGCTCCATATTAGTCGGGACATCCCGTATTTTGGGTTAAATTGGTTTGTCCCGTATTAGGCCCGGGAGGCGCTGTAGGCCCGGACAGTGAAGGCCCCGACTCTGCAGGTCCGGACAGTTTAGCTCCCGACACTCTTAGGTTTACGACATTTTAGCTCCTAGTGTAGGCCCGGGCGCCGCTTAACGGAGGTTGTATAGCAACTCACCTCCCGGCCTCTGCGGCCACTTTGGTGGAGCGGGAGCACGTGGCCGCTGGCTGGGTGAGATCATATGGGGCGCAGGGTGGTGACGTCGCCTTGTCCCGCATTTGGGAGTGAGATAGTTGGCACCCCTAATGAGAGATGAATGGATGATACATTATTGTCACACACCATGGGTACCTAGGTCAGACCACCCAACCCTTCCGAATTTGGCGGAAAGTTTACACTTTCTTATTTCATTTCCGCCATTCCGATTTCACCTCACATTTTCCCGCAAAACACGCCCTACCGCTCGCCCTGCCCCCGCCTCACGCCGCTGGCCTCTGCCTCGCCTCGCCTCGCCACTGGCCCCGACTCGCCGCTGGGCTCGTCTCACCTCACCGCTGGCCCCGACTCGCCTCGCCGCTGGGCTCTCCTCGCTGCGTAGCGTGAGGCCCGTTGATGTTGAGAGGGGATGGGGTGAGGGGGCAGGGGGGCAGGGGAGTGGTGGTCGGGGGGAGGGGTGGAGGAACGGAGGGGGAGTGGGGATGGGAGGGGGAGTGGAGGTAGGGGGAAAAGGTGGGGAGTGGTGGGCGGGAGTGGGGGGGAAAGGGGGGTAGGCGGGAGTCGGGGGCAAAGGTGAGGGGGGTAGGTGGGAGTGGGGGGGGGCGGGAGTCGGGGGAGGGGAGTAGGGGACGAGTCGGGAGTGGGGGTAGAGTGGGAGGGAGGGTAGTGGGGGGGGACATGGACTATTGTGATTTGCTGTTAAGACCACTGGAGCAAGTATGTCTTCAATGAAATTAGGTATGTGCAGTTTTAAATGAAACTCTTCATAACTTAGTCATACATTTTGTGTAAGGAAAAAGCAAAATGGAGAAAACAAAACAATTTTTTCTTTGTGTTGTAAAAAGTATTTCTGTTCAATAACCTTTCTATAAATAGCAGAATATACTCATGATAGGCCTGACATTGTACATGTAGTCCAAGAACTACAGACTGTTGGAAATAATAGTCGTTTTTCACACATGAATGTAGCGCAACGCGTACACGCATTTTGCGTGCATACTTTTTTTTTGCTGAAAAGTTGCATATTATGAATTTTGATGTAAAATTCTGAATTTTGGACATCAAAATTCTGAATTTGTAAAATCAAATGTTGGGAGGTCTGCTCGGTATAGTGAAATGCTTAGTTTTGCATTCAACCTGGCTGTACACAAGTATCGCCATGTGTTGGCACCGACAAAGCTACAAACATATCGCAGTCGTATCTCCTGCCTGCCGCCTCACTTGGCAGCAGCCCCTCCCCCCGTCAGCTCCCCCTTCGTTCATCAGTGATAGGAGCAGAATTAGGCCATTCAGCCCTTCAAGTCTGCTCCGCCATTCAGTCATGGCTGATCTTGATGTATTCAAGAGAGAGTTAGATGTAGCTCTTGGGGTTAAAGGAATCAAGTGATATGGGGAGAAAACAGGAACAGGGTACTGATTTTGGATGATCAGCCATGATCAAATTGAATGGCGGTGCTGGCTCGAAGGGCCGAATGGCCTCCTCCTGCACCTACTTTCTATGTTTCTATCTATCTTTCCCTCTCAAACCTATTCAATAGACAATAGACAATAGGTGCAGGAGTAGGCCATTCGGCCCTTCGAGCCAGCACCGCCATTCAATGTGATCATGGCTGATCATTCTCAATCAGTACCCCGTTCCTGTTTTCTCCCCATACCCCCTGACTCCGCTATCCTTCAGAGCTCTATCTAGCTCTCTCTTGAATGTATTCAGAGAATTGGCCTCCACTGCCCTCTGAGGCAGAGAATTCCACAGATTCACAACTCTCTGACTAAAAAGGTTTTTCCTCATCTCTGTTCTAAATGGCCTACCCCTTATTCTTAAACTGTGGCCCCTGGTTCTGGACTCCCCCAACATTGGGAACATGTTTCCTGCCTTAATAATCTTATACGTTTCGATAAGATCCCCTCTCATCCTTCTAAATTCCAGTGTATACAAACCTAGTCGCTCCAGTCTTTCAACATATGACAGTCCCGCCATTCCGGGAATTATTCTCATGCATTCTCTCCATAACCCCTGACACCCGTACTAATCAATCTCTGCCTTACATATATCCATTGACCTGGTCTCCACAGCGGTCTGCGGCAATGAATTTCACAGATTAACCACCCTCTGAAGAAAAATCAACTCCTTTCAAAAATAAAGTCCTTTTATTCTGACTGTGCGGCCTCTGGTTCTAGACTCTCCCAGTAGTGGGAACATCCTCTCCACATCCATACTATTCAGTGAGTTTCAATGAGGTCCCCCTACCCCCTCATTCTTCTAAACTCCAGCAAGTACAGGCCCAGTGCAGTCAAACGCTCACCGTATGTTAACCCACTCATTCCTGAGATCATTCTCGTAAACCTCTTCTGGACCCTCTCCAGCGTTCTCGGCGCCAGGTCCCCCTGATAGAACCGTACAACGCAGAAATGTTTTGGAATTTATTTCCAATCCCCCGTCCCAAATGTCCGTTTCATGCCGACAGCAACAAGAAGACGAAGCGTGGCACAGCGCAGCCGAGCGACAGGGAGGAGCCTTGCACCAAGCGGCGACGGCGGATCAGACGGCCTCAGTCAGACAGCAGCGACGAGGACGGTAAGATCACACCCCCGCGGTAACTAATGTGGGTCCATTAAGACAAATGTGGGTCCCTTGAAAACAGAAATAGGAGAATTTAATATGGGGAACAAGGAGATGGCAGCACGGTGGTGCAACGGTAGAGTTGCTGCCTTACAGCAAATGCAGCGCCGGAGACCCGGGTTCCATCCTGACCACGGGTGCTGTCTGTACGGAGTTTGTACGTTCTCCCCGTGACCTGCGTGGGTTTTCTCCGAGATCTTTGGTTTCTTCCCACACTCCAAAGATGTACAGGATGTAGGTTAATTGGCTTGGTAAATGTAAAGATTGTCCCTAGTGGGTGTAGGATAGTGTTAATGTGCGGGGATCGCTGGTCGGCGAGGGCCGAAAGGGCCTGTTTCCTGGCTGTATCACTAAACTAAAGGTTACTTTGGATCTGTCTTCACTAAGGAAGACACAAACAATCTCCCTGATGTACTAATGGCCAGAGGACCTAGGGTGACGGAGGAACTGAAGGAAATTCACATTAGCCAAGAAATGGCGTTGGGTAGACTGATGGGACTGAAGGCTGATAAATTCCCTTGAAATTGTGGACGCGTTGGTGATCATTTTCAGGATCAGTTCCTGTGGATGTGTGGGTAACTAATGTTATCCCACTTTTTAAGAAAGGAGGGAGAGAGAAAACGGAATTATAGACCAGTTAGCCTGACATCGGTGGTGGAGAAGATGCTGGAGTCAATTATAAAAGATGAGTTAACGGCATATTTGGATAGCAGTAACAGGATCGTTCCGAGTTAGCATGGATTTACGAAGGGGAAATCATGCTTGACTAATCTTCTGGAATTTTTTGAAGATGTAACTAGGGAGAGCCAGTGGATGTGGTGTACCTGGAATTTCAGAAATCCTTTGATAAGGTCCCACATTGGAGATTAGTGGGCAAAATTAGAGCACATGGTATTGGGGGTAGGGTACTGACATGGATAGAAAATTGGTTGGCAGTCAGGAAACAGAGTAGGGATTAACGGGTCCCTTTCAGAATGGCAGGCAGTGACTAGTGGGGTACCGCAAGGCTCGGTGCTGGGACCGCAGCTATTTACAATATACATTGATGACTTAGATGAAGGGATTAAAAGTAACATTAGCAAATTTGCAGATGACACAAAGCTGGGTGGCAGTGTGAACTGTGAGGAAGATGCTATGAGGTTGCAGGGTGACTTGGACAGGTTGGGTGAGTGGGCAGATGCAGTTTAATGCGGATAAATTTGAGGTTATCCACTTTAATGGCAAGAACAGGAAGGCAGATTATTATCTGAATGGTGTCAAGTTAGGAAAAGGGTAAGTACAACGAGATCTGGGTGTCCTAGTGCATCAGTCACTGAAAGGAAGCATGCAGGTACAGCAGGCAGTAGAGAAAACTAATGGAATGTTGGCCTTCATAACAAGAGGAGTTGAGTATAAGAGCAAAGAGGTCCTTCTGCAGTTGCATAGGGCCCAGTCTGACCACACCTGGAGTATTGTGTGCAGTTTTGGTCACCAAATTTGAGGAAGGACATTCTTGCTATTGAGGGAGTGCAGCATAGGTTGTCCAGGTTAATTACCCACAGTCCAACAATAAGAGCAATAAAAATAAGCAACAACACACACAATCACAAACCAACACAAAACAAAAAAAAGAAACATCCATCACAGTGAGTGTAAGAAAATAACTGCAGATGCTGGTACAAATCGAAAGTATTTATTTCACAAAATGCTGGAGTAACTCAGCGGGTCAGGCAGCATCTCAGGAGAGAAGGAATGGGTGACGTTTAGGGTCGAGTGAGTTTCCATCACAGTGAGTCTCCTCCAGTCCCCTCCTCACTGTGATGGAAGGCCAGAATGCCTTTTCTCTTCCCCTGCCATCTTCTCCCGCGGTCAGGCTGTTGAGGTTGCCACATTCCGGGCGGTGCCGGACGGTGATAAGGGAATAACGTTTAGTGCAAGGTAAAGCCAGTAAAGTCCGATCTAGGATAGTCCGAGGGTCACCAATGGCTTGGATATCGTTTATTCAAAAAATATCTGAAAAAGTCGTATAAGAAGTTATATAACGTCATAAGATTCCGCAGCACAGAAACGTGCCCTTTGGCCTACCCTGTCCGTGCTGACCAAGTTAGCATAACGGGCGAGTCCCCGGTACCATCCTGATCCTGGGTGCTGTCGACGTGGAGTTTGTACATTCTCCCGGTGACCGGGTGGGTCTCCTCCAGCTGCTCCGGTTTCCTCCCGCATCCAAAAGACGTGCATGTTTGTCGGTGAATTGGCCCTCTGTAAATTGCCCCCGAGTGTGTAGAGAGTGGATGTGAAAGTGGGATAACGTAGAACTAGTGTGAACGCGTGATCAATGGTCACCATGGGCCTAAAGGCCTGCTTCCATGCTGAATCTCAATGTTGCCCAGCTTACCAGTTCGGAGGGTAAGAGGCTGTTCCTGAGTCTGGTGGTGCACACTTTCAAGCATCTGTACCTTCTGCCCGACATGAGCATGGAGGAGGAATGACCAGGGTGAGTGAGACTCCTATCTATCTTGTTGGTAGGACCAGATAGACCATATCTGGTCAAGGACCAGTGGACATAGGTTCACGGTGAAGGGGAAAAGATTTATTAGGAATCTGAGGGGCAACTTTTTTCACACAAAGGGTGGTAGGTGCATGGAACAAGCTGCCAGAGTAGGTAATTGAGGCTGGGACTATCCCAACGTTTAGGAAACAGTTAGACAGGTACTTGGATAGATCAGGTTTAGACCAAAAGCAGGCAGGTGAGACTAGTGTAGCTGGGACACGTTGGCCGGTGTGGACAAGTTTTGCTGAAGGTCCTGTTTCCACTATATCACTCTATGACTTCTCTAACTTAGCAGTTTAACTCCCCCTCCCATTCCCAAACTGACCTTTCTGTCCTGGGCCTCCTCCATTGTCAGAGTGAGGCCCAGCGCAAATTGGAGGAACAGCATCTCATATCTTGCCTGGGTAGCTTACACCCCAGCGGTATGAACATTGACTTCTCTAACTTCAAATGGCCCTTGCTATCCCTCTCTCTCCATCCCCTCCCCTACGTAGTTCTCCCACCAGTCTTAGTCTCTGACTACATTCTATCTTTGTCCCGCCCCCTCCCCTGACATCAGTCGGAAGAAGGGTCTCGACCTGAAACATGACCCATTCCTTCACTCCAGAGATGCTGCCTGACCCGCTGAGTTACTCCAGCATTGTGTGTCTACCTTCACTCTATGACTCTGTGAATTCATAAGACATAGGAATAAGACATATTATTAGGCCATTCGATACTGTCGAGTCTACTCTGCCATTCGATCATGGCAGATCTTTCCCTCTCAGCCCCATTCTCCTGCCTTTTCCCAGCAACTATTCCGGACTGTCAAAGCCGCCACAGCCGGACGTAAAAACAGCTTTTCTCCACGAGTAGTTTCACTCCCATGTTTAAACAGTAATGTTGTATTCTTAATGTTTAAATATTTTATCCTTTATTCTTAATTGTTTACCGTATGTTCGTGTTGTTACTTGCGAGCGGAGCACCAAGGCACACTCCTTGGCCAACAAACGTATTCATTCATTCATCCATCATTGATGACCTTTGAGTTTGGTATCGTGACCCAACGTTAAGCACGTGTGTGAAGGGGTAAACAACTGCCCTTCAAGTCACTCGGTGTGTTTTGCTTGGGCTGCAGTGATAGCGGAATCCCCTGAAACCTTTGATGTGAAAACGCCGTCGCCAAAGGGTGAGGCCGCAGCGGGTGAGGAGGAAGCATCGCCACCGAGCTTCTCAGAGTCAGCGGCGAAGGCAGCCCGTTGGCAGAGTGCAGAGGGCACTGAGGTAATGGGCTTTTTCTCCCCCACCGCCTCTCCTTGCAGACTTCACCTATAACAGGGGTGGGCAACCTTTTTGTTACTGCGGGCCGGATCATGAATTAATGAACTTATCTCACATAAGTTATCTTACATAAAAAAGCAAAAATATAGTGTCGTGACCCGGAGATAGCGGATCACGTGGTATAAATGCAGTTATGATCGATTTATTTTCAATTGGCGATTGAGAGATGACGTGGCGTGGATTACGTACGCCTCTGTATGTCACAGCAGGGAAGTCGATTGGTCTGTTGTGTCTCCTGCCGAAAGGGGTCTTTTCTTTTGTTAAGGTGTGCGTTGTGCTTCTGATTTGTCTTTCATTCCTTCTTCTAATTATTTCATTTTAGATTTTTAGATTTAGAGATAAAGCGCAGAAACAGGCCCTTCGGCTCACCGGGTCCGTGCCGCCCAGCGATCCCCGCACATTAACACTATCCTACACCCACTAGGGACATTTTTTACGTTTGCCCAGCCAATTAACCCACAAACCTGCACGTCTTTGGAGTGTGGGAGGAAACCGAAGATCTCGGAGAAAAACCACGCAGGTCACGGGGAGAACGTACAAACTCCGTACAGACAGCACACGTAGTCGGGGTCGAACCTGGGTCTCCGGCGCTGCATTCGCTGTAAGGCGGCAACTCTACCGCTGCGCCACCGTGCCGCCCGGGTCTTTGGTGAAACGATGGGTTAGAAAATAAAAAATAATTACAGGTTTTTATGAGGGAATATTATTCTTCTTTTGATTTTTTTTCAACCTTTTAAAACTGCAAAAATCATTATTAACTCACGGGCCGTTCATAAGGAGGCGGCGGGCCGGATTTGGCCCGCGGGCCGTAGGTTGCCGACCCCTGATCTATATTATTCAGCTTGGTCAGGCCTGGGTAGAGCGGAGAAGCAGTTCCCAGTGGTGGGAGAGTCTAGGACCAGAGGGGGCGCAGCCTCATAATAAAAGCACGGTGGCACAGCAGTAGAGTTGCTGCCTTACAGTGCTTGCAGCGCCGGAGACCCAGGACGGGACTACAGGTGCTGTCTGTACGGAGTTTATACATTCTCCCCGTGACCGCCGCGTGGGTTTTCTCCCAGATCTTTGTTTCCTCTCCACACTCCAAAGACGTACAGGTTTCAGAGACATACAGGTTTGTAGGATAATTGGCTTGGTGTACGTGTAAATTGTTCCTGGCATGCGTAGGATAGTGTTAATATGCGGGGATCGCTGGTCGGCGTGGACTCCGTGGGCCGAAGGGCCTGTTTCCATGCTGTATCTCTAAAACTAAAAGGACATACCTTTAGAAAGGCGATGAGGAGGAATTTCTTTAACTCGAGTGTGGTGAATCTGTGGGATTCATTGCCACAGACAGCTGTGGAGGCCAAGTCATTGAGTATTTTTAAAGCGGAAATTGACAGAATCTTAAGATCGACACAAAGTGCTGGAGTAACTCAGCGGGTCAGGCAGCATCTGTGGAGAACCTGGATAGGTGACGTTTCACAGAGTGCCGGAGTAGCTCAGCGGGTCAGGAAGCATCTCTCCGGTTAGTTACGAAGTCTTTGTGACAGATTCTTGATCAAACGTGAAGGCCATGCATAAAGTGAATGCTCACGATATTTTTCCTGGTTGTGGAGGATTCTAAAACTAGAGGGCGCAGGCTTAAGGTGAGAGGGGAGAGATTTAAGAGGTCAGATACGGACTACCCTCTGAGTGGAAAAGTTGCCCCTTGATCATGGAAACATAGAAAATAGGTGCAGGAAGAGGCCATTCGGCCCTTCGAGCCAGCACCGCCATTCATTGTGATCATGGCTGATCATCTACAATCAGCAACCTGTGCCCAACTTCTCCCCATATCCCTTGATTCCACTAGCCCCCAGAGCTCTATCAACTCTCTCTTAAATTCATCCAGTGAATTGGCCTTCACTGCTCTCTGGCAGAGAATTCCACAAATTCACAACTCTGGGTGAAAAAGATCCTTCTCGGTGAGGGTGTTGAGGGTTATAGGGAGAAGGCAGGAGCATGGGGTTTTAGAGGGAAAGATAGATCAGCCACGATTGAATGGCGGAGTTGATTAGATGGGCCAAATGACTTATGAACTGATGATCAATCGTGAAGGCCATGCATAAAGTGAACGCTCACGATGTTTTTCCCGGTTGTGGAGGATTCTAAAACTAGAGGGCGCAGGCTTAAGGTGAGAGGGGAGAGATTTAAGAGGGAGCTCGGGGGCAACTTTTCCACTCAGAGGGTAGTCCGTATCTGAAATGAGCTGCCAAAGGAAGTTATAGAAATGGATACAACTATGACTTTCATAAGATATTTGAACAGATATATACAGTGCCCTCCATAATGTTTGGGATAAAGACCCATCATTTCTTTATTTGCCTCTGTACTCTACAATTTGAGATTTGTAATAGAAAAAAATGACAAGTTAAAGTTAAAGTGCACATTGTCCAGATTTTATTAAAGGGTATTTTTATACATTTTGGTTTCACCATATAGAAACAGGCCTTTCGGCCCAACTTTCCCACACTGACCAACATTAGGCATGTTGGTCAGTGTGGGCAAGTTGGGCCGAAAGGCCTGTTTCTACATGCATTGCATTTGGCCCATATCCCTCATGCTTTTGATGCCATTCATAAAGTCAATACAAACTGTCCTATCCACGTTCCTGTCTAAATGGTTCTAAATTCATTACATTACTGGAGGAATGGTTAACATATCAAGTTTTTTTTTTGTTTGTATTTTTTTCGGCTTGCAGACAAAATCGACGATAGACACAAAAAGCTGGAGTAACTCAGCAGGTCAGGCTGCATCTCTGGAGAAAAGGAATAGGCGACGTTAATGGTCGAGTCCCTTTGTCAGACACTGAAGAAGGGTCTAGAACCGAAACGTCACCTATTCATTGCAGCCTGACCCGCTGAGTTACTCCAGCATTGTGTGTGTATCTTCGGTTTAAACCGGCATCTGCGGTTCCTTCCTCGAACAAAGTCGACTTATGGCTGTCTGTAAAAAGCAGGAACGGGGTACTGATTGTGGATGATCAGCCATGATCGTATTGAATGGCGGTGCTGGGTTGAAGGGCCGAATGGCCTCCTCCTGCACCTATTTTTCTATGTTTCTAACTGAAGCTGTTCTTCACCTGATGGGAGCTTTAGACAGGAGTGTTCACTGATTAGCATTATCACCAAAGATAATAGAGCAGAGCAAGATAGACCACTAGACACTAAAAAAACGTAGTACGTCACGGCGGCCATTTTAGTAGGCAGAAACGTGCAGAACATTTAAAAAGAAAAATATCAAAAATCTGTGAATTGATAGATGAGATCATTTTTGCGTTTTAATGGTATCATCACACATACTGTTCCCCCAAAACACTGATTACACTACGAGAGGCATAGCGAACGTCGGGTTTTGCTTACTAAAATGGCGGACGTTACGCTCCTTTGCGTACTACACTTCAGTATAGGCGATTTCAACGGAGTGGTCCATCTTGCTCCTCTAGTATCTTTGGTTATCACCACCCCACACCTTTCTTTGTTCTCTCCTAGAAGGCGGGAGGAGCGAAGATCAGGAAGCAGCACCGAGTTCTCAAAAACAAGACCTTTCTCAATGCAGAGGGTGAATTTGGTAAGATTCAACTCGCAGCTCGTGGAGACGCAAGGAACAGCCGATATTGGAATCTTAGGACGGTCACGGCGCAGCGGTAGAGTTGCTGCCTTACGGCGAATGCAGCGCCGGAGACCCGAGTTCCATCCCGACTACGGGTGCTGTCTGTACGAAGCTTCTACGTTCTCCCCTTGACCTGCTTGGGTTTTCCCCAAGATCTCTGGTTTCCTCCCACACTCCAAAGACGTGCAGGTTTGTCGGTAGACACAAAATGCTGGAGTAACTCAGCGGGTCAGGCATCATCTCGGGAGAGAAGGAATGGGTGACGTTTCAGGTCGAGACCCTTCTTCAACTCGAGATGCTGCCTGACCTGCTGAGTTACTCCAGCATTTTGTGTCTACCTTCGATTGTAAACCAGCATCTGCAGTTCTTTCCAACAGGTTTGTAGGTTAATTGGCCTCTGTAAAAGATAATCCCACTTTCCCGCATTTGGCCCATATCCCACTAAACTTTCCTTACGCATGTATCTATCCAAATGACTTTTAAATGTTGTTATAGTGCCTGCCCCAACTACCTCCTCCAGCAACTCGTTCCATATATCCACCATCCTCTGTGTGGAAAATGTTGCCCCTCGGGTTGCTATTAAATCTTGCCCCTCTCATCTTAAACTTGTGTCCTCTGGTTCTTGATTGCCCTACTCCGGGTAAAAGACTACATTCATCCTATCCATTCCCCTCATGATTTTATAGTCAAGTCAATTTTATTTGTATAGCACATTTAAAAACAACCCACGTTGACCAAAGTGCTGTACATCTGATTAGGTACTAAGGGAAAAAAATGAAACATACAGTAGCACACAAACAGTTCACAGCACCTCCTCAATGAGCCTCAAACGCTAGGGAGTAGAAATAGGTTTTGAGCCTGGACTTAAAGGAGTCGATGGAGGGGGCAGTTCTGATGGGGAGAGGGATGCTGTTCCACAGTCTAGGAGCTGCAACCGCAAAAGCGCGGTCACCCCTGACCTTAAGCCTAGACCGCGGGATAGTGAGTAGCCCCAAGTCGGCCGACCTGAGGGACCTGGAGTTAGAGAGGGGGGTTAGAAGATTTTTGATGTAGGGGGGGGGGGGAATGTCCATTATACACCTCGATAAGACCAGCCTGCCACACTGCAATGCATAGTGTGAATCCTATAATAAGAAAACATCTTATTTTAGGATGGGACAGAGACACAGTGGTAGAGTTGCCGCCTGACAGTGCCAGAGACCCGGGTTCGATCCCAACTATGGGTTCTGTCTGTATGTCGTTTGTACATTCTACCTGTGACCGCATGGGTTTTCTCAGGGTTCTCTGGTTTCCTCCCACTTTCCAAAGACTTGCGTGTTTGTAATTCTCTGCCACAGAGTGGAATTCTCTGCCGCAGAGGGCAGTGGAGGCCAAATCACTGGATGGATTTAAGAGAGAGTTAGATAGAGCTCTAGGGGCTAGTGGAATCAAGGGATATGGGGAGAAGGCAGGCACGGGTTACTGATTGTGGACGATCAGCCATGATCACAATGAATGGCGGTGCTGGCTCGAAGGGCCGAATGGCCTCCTGCACCTATTTTCTATGTAAGTTCATTGTCAGGTGTAAATTGTCTAGGATAGTGCTAGGGTTATCTCTGGTCGGCGCTGACTCGGTGGGCCAAAGGGCCTGTTTCCTCGCTGTTTCTCTGAAGTAAAGTGTAAAGTAAAGATTGCGCATCTCTTCTTGCCCTCTACAGTGACGGAAAAGGTTTACCAGAACGAGTCGTGCACCGACAGCGAGGGCGAGCTCACAGCCAAACCACAAGCGCACAAACCAGCCGAGGCCAAGAGCACGGGGGGGGTGAAAGAGGAACGGAAGGGGCAGAAGGAGAAGAAGTCGCCAGCCTCCGTCCGAGCTGGCAAGCAGGCGTCCATCATGGGGTTCTTCAAGAAGGCAACCTAGCGCCAACACTCTTGGCAGCCCTACCGAGCCGGCGTCACGGTGAATGGAGGCACCACCAACCGGAGCTCAGAAAGCTAACTTCATAACTAATTGTCATGCTTCCAAACACAACAGCAGAAGCTCTACTCTAGGAGATCTGAATCTAAGCACATTGTGTGCTAAGACTGGGCAACTTGGACAAGAAGTGCACTTCAAAAAATCTTGACTATAACGTGGCTTGCAGTCGGAGTAGGTTCTCTTTTGCATGTTTAAACATTGTTCGTATGCTGCCTCGCATTTCTGTGAGTACTTTCTTCCCCTCTGGTTTCCAGTGAACTTTTAGTAAGCCTATCGATGAGACTATCCTCAAACCTCATTGCGGCAATTGTTGGTAACACATGTTTTTAACACATGCCTGTCTATATACAAGTGATAGCCAGCAGATGGCAAACTTCAGCCATCTCCATGGCCAGGTCAATTTCTGTGTTTAGCTTTTAGATTCAAAGGGAATCTTATTTTTTTTAAAGAAAAATGCATGTCAGTCGAACGGATAAGCTTAGAAACAAGAAAGGACAGATGCTGGTTTACAACAAAAGACACAGTGTGCTGGAGTAACTCGGCGGGTCAGGCAGCAACTCTGGAGAACATGGATAGGTGACGTTTTATGATTGGACCCATCCTCAGTCTGGTAATGGGTAGTGACTCGAAATCATCACCTATCCATGTTCTCCAGAGATGCCGCCTGGCCCACTGAGTTACTCCAGCACTCTGTGAAACGTCACCTGTCCATGTACTGCAGAGATGCTGCCTGGCCCGCTGAGTTACCCCAGCACTTTGTGTCTTTTTTGTTGTTGTTGGGAATCAATAAGTGAATTCAATGATACTTAATACGGCACCTGCAGTTCTGTGTCTAATTATTTGTGCACTTTGGCAGAAGGTTGTCTGCGGGTGACTATGGCTTTGCGGTGTTCTGATCATCATTAAGTGACACCAACCATGGACTTCGTGCAGACCTCTGACACCTGTGGAGGATGGTGGTGGTGGTGGTGGTTTGGGATGTTCTGCTGATGAAAAGTCCTCATTCTTCCAGCAGCCATTTGCTGAATTAAATTGGCTGTGAATAAAGATTTTTTTTAGGAAAATAAATAAATGATCTTGTGAGTGTGGTTTTAATAATGCATCTCTCTCTCGAGATTAATACACCGATAGATGGATCTAGAGATGAATGGGGCGTCTCGGTGGCGCAGCGGTAGAGTTGCTGCCTTACGAAGCGGGTTCGATCCCGACTACGGGTGCTTGTTGGTACGGAGTTTGTACGTTCTCCCCGTGACTGCGCAGGTTTTCTCTGAGATCTTCGGTTTCCACCCACACTCCAAAGACGTACAGGTTAGTAGGTTAATTGGATTGGTATAAGTGTAAATTGTTCCTAGTGTGTTTAGGGCAGTGTTAATGTGTGTGGATCGCTGGTCAGTGCGGACACTTGGGCTGAAGGGCCTGTTTCTGTGCTGTATCTCGAAACTAAACAAAACCGCCAACCTCTCCCTATACCTCAGGCCCTCAAGTCCTGGCAGCATTCTCGTAAATCTTCTCTGCACTCTTTCCAGCTTAGACAATAGACAATAGACAATAGGTGCAGGAGTAGGCCATTCAGCCCTTCGAGCCAGCACCGCCATTCAATGCGATCATGGCTGATCACTCTCAATCAGTACCCCGTTCCTGCTTTCTCCCCATACCCCCTCACTCCGCTATCCTTAAGAGCTCTATCCAGCTCTCTCTTGAAAGCATCCAACGAACTGGCCTCCACTGCCTTCTGAGGCAGAGAATTCCACACCTTCACCACTCTCTGACTGAAAAAGTTCTTCCTCATCTCCGTTCTAAATGGCCTACCCCTTATTCTTAAACTGTGGCCCCTTGTTCTGGACTCCCCCAACATTGGGAACATGTTTCCTGCCTCTAATGTGTCCAATCCCCTAATTATCTTATATGTTTCAATAAGATCCCCCCTCATCCTTCTAAATTCCAGTGTATACAAGCCTAATTGCTCCAGCCTTTCAACATACGACAGTCCCGCCATTCCGGGAATTAACCTAGTGAACCTACGCTGCACGCCCTCAATAGCAAGAATATCCTTCCTCAAATTTGGAGACCAAAACTGCACACAGTACTCCAGGTGCGGTCTCACCAGGGCCCGGTACAACTGTAGAAGGACCTCTTTGCTCCTATACTCAACTCCTCTTGTTACGAAGGCCAACATTCAATTGGCTTTCTTCACTGCCTGCTGTACCTGCATGCTTCCTTTCAGTGACTGATGCACTAGGACACCCAGATCTTGTTGAACATCCCCTCTTCCTAACTTGACACCATTCAGATAATAATCTGCCTTTCTATTCTTACTTCCAAAGTGAATAACCTCACACTTATCTACATTAAACTGCATCTGCCATGTATCCGCCCACTCACACAACCTGTCCAAGTCACCCTGCAACCTTATTGCATCTTCCACACAATTCACACTACCCCCCAGCTTAGTATCATCTGCAAATTTGCTAATGGTACTTTTAATCCCTTCATCTAAGTCATTAATGTATATCGTAAATAGCTGGGGTCCCAGCACCGAACCTTGCGGTACTCCACTGGTCACTGCCTGCCATTCCGAAAGGGACCCATTTATCCCCACTCTTTGCTTTCTGTCTGTCAACCAATTTTCTATCCATGTCAGTACCCTACCCCCAATACCATGTGCTCTAATTTTGCCCACTAATCTCCTATGTGGGACCTTGTCGAAGGCTTTCTGAAAGTCGAGGTACACCACATCCACCGACTCTCCCCTGTCAATTTTCCTAGTTACATCCTCAAAAAATTCCAGTAGATTTGTCAAGCATGATTTCCCCTTCGTAAATCCCTTAATAACCCTTCCTATAGCAGAGTGACCAAAACTGGACACAATACTCCAAATTCGGTCTCGCCAGCGTCTTCTACAACTGTAACATAATGTCCCGACTTTTATACTCAATACTTTGACTGATGAAGGCCAATGTGCTTAAAACCTTCTCTAGCACCCCATCTTCCTGTGACACCACTTTCAGGGAACTATGTACCTGTACTCCTAGATCCCTCTGCTCAACAACACTCCGCAAGGCCCTGCCATTCACTGTGAAGGTCCTGTGACTTCCCAAAATGCAACACCTTGCACTTATTTGCCCAACTGATCAAGATCCTGTGGTATTTTTTAATAACTATCTTCATTATTTACGATATCACCTACTCCAGCTTCATTTGTCTGCAATTCGCTGCCACAGAAGGCAGTGGAGGCCAATTTACTGGATGTTTTCAAGAGAGAATTAGATATAGCTCTTAGGGCTAACGGAATCAAAGGATGTGGGGAGAAAGCAGGAATGGGGTACTGATTGTGGATGATCAGCCATTATCATATTGAATGGCGGTGCTGGCACAAAGGACCGAATGGCCTACTCCTGCACCTATTTTCTATATTTTTATATTTCTATTTGCAAACTTGCTAATCATTGCCTTGTATATTCTCATCCAAATCATTGCTGTATACCACAAATGGGAATGAGCCCAGCACCAAACTAGAGGCACACTAGTCACAGGCCTCCAGTCTGGAAAATAATAATAATAATAATGCATTACATTTGTATAGCGCTTTTCTAAACACTCAAAGACGCTTTACAGGGTTTACTAAAACATAGGAAAAAAAATAATAATAAGTAAACGAACAGAAAAGGAAAACTAAGATGAGGTGACGGTCAGTGGTTGAAGGCAGTGTTGAACAGGTGAGACTTCAGTGATGTTTTGAATGTGGTGAGTGAGGAGGAGTCTCTGATGGTTTGAGGTAGTGAGTTCCAGAGGGTGGGAGCAGCGATGGAGAAAGCCCTGTCCCCCCGGGATCTGAGTTTGGTCCGGATGGGGGGGGGGGACAGGAGGTTAGCAGCAGCAGAGCGGAGGGTATGGGTGGGAGTGTGTCTGTGGAGGAGGTCAGTTAGGTAGGATGGGACCAGGTTATGGAGGGTTTTGTAGGTCATGAGGAGGATTTTGTACTGGATTCTCTGGGGGATGGGGAGCCAGTGGAGCTTGTAAAGGACAGGGGTGATATGGTCACGGGTCGGGGAGTGGGCGAGTAGACGGGCAGCGGAGTTCTGGATGTATTGGAGTTTATTGATGATTTTTGAGGGTGAACCATAGAGGAGGCTGTTACAGTAGTCCAGACGGGAGGTGATGAAGGCGTGGATGAGGGTTTCTGTAGCTGTGGAGGAGAGGGATGGGCGGAGACGGGCGATGTTTTTGAGGTGGAAGAAGGCTGTCTTTGTGATGTGTTTGATGTGTTTGTCGAAGGAGAGGGTTTGATCAAAGATGATTCCAAGATTCCGGATGTGAGGGGAGGTGGATACTGGGAAACCATCAATGTTGAGGGTGAAGTTGTGGGTGGATTTGGTGAGCGTTTTTGGTCCAATGATGATGATTTCAGATTTGTCACAGTTTAGTTTGAGGAAATTGATTTGAAGCCAAGATTTTATTTCAGTGATGCACCCTTCCACTTTCATGGTCAGTCCTCCCTGGACCAACTTGTGAGAGAAGGAATGGGTGACGTTTTGGGTCGAGACCCTTTAGACTGATCTGACCCGAAACGTCACCCATTCCTTCTCTCCAGAGATGTTGCCTGTCCTGCTGCGTTACTCCAGCATTTTGTGTCTATATATTGATTTAAACTAGCACCTGCAGTTCCTTCCTACACATTTCCCCTGTGCTCTGACTGTACAATGTTCCACCCCAGTGACATCATGAATAGGAGCATTGGGGAGGGGGGAGGGGGAGGGGGAGGGGGGTGCGGGGCAAAGAGGGGTTGGTTTAGGGGCTGGGGAGCTACGCACCATTCATCGTGAACGGGGTAAAATGCCGTAAAGAGCCGTTCCTGGGCAGCTGCCTGCCAGACTGCCTTTCAGAGTGGAAACGAGGTGGGTGAGTTCAGGGAGTGCTCAGCCAACTCTGTGCAAAGCACAGAATTGACCAGACATTTGACCTTCGAGATCTTTGAATTGACAGAATGTCTTTAATGTAGAGAAATACACTGATGAGCCAAAACATTATGACCACCTGCCTAATAATGCTGTTGGTCCTCCATGTGCTGCCAAAACAGCGCCAATCCGCCAAGGCATGGACTCCACAAGACCCCTGCCGTTTTGTGGTTTGTCCCTCCTCGGACCACTGTCGGTAGGTACTCACCACTGCTGACCGGGACCACCCCACAAGCCTTGCCGTTTCGGAGACGCTCTGACCCAGTCATCTGGCCATAACAATTTGGCCCTTGTCAAAGTCAGTTGTAAATCTGTGGAATTCTCTGCCTCAGAAGGCAGTGGAGGCCAATTTTCTGAATGCATTCAAGAGAGAACTGGATAGAGCTCTTAAGGATAGCGGAGTCAGTGGGTATGGGGATAAGGCAGGAATGAGGTACTGATTGAGAATGATCAGCCATGATCACATTGAATGGTGGTGCTGGCTCGAAGGGCCTCCACCTGCACCTATTGTCTAAAGTCGCTCAGGTCTTTACTCCTGCCCATTTCTCCTGCATCCAAAACATCAACTGACTGTTCACTTGCTGCCTAATATATCCCACCCCTTGACAGCTGCCATTGTAACAAGATAATCAATGTTATTCACTTCGCCTGTCAGTGGTCATAATGTTTTGGCTGATTGGTGTATCTTCATGTGTCATCGCTCTGGCCATGATGGCAGGAGATTGCAGAGAGTTCTAGATGCAGCCCAGTCCATCTCACAGACCATTGACTCCATCTACACTTCACGCTGCCTAGAGAAAGCAGCCTACATGATGGCTACAAGAAGGATCCCAGGAATGAGTAGGTTAACATATGATGAGCGTTTGTCGGCACTAGGCTTGTACTCGCTGGAGTTTAGAAGAATGAGGAGGGGACCTCATTGAAACTTACTGAATAGTGAAAGGCCTGGATAGAGTAGATGTGGAGAGGATGTTTCCACTAGTGGGAAAGTAGGACTAGAGCTCATGGCCTCAGAATTAATGTTCCTTTAGGAAGGAGATGAGGAATTTCTTTAGTCAGAGGGTGGTGAATCTGGAATTCTTTGCCACAGAAGGCGGTGGAGGCAAAGTCAGTGGATATTTTTAAGGCAGAGATAGATAGATTAATGTGGGTGTCAGAGGTTATGGGGAGAAGATGGGAGAATGGGTCTAAGAGGGTGTGATAGATCAGCCATGATTGAATGGCGGAGTAGACTTGATGGGCCGAATGGCCTAATTCTACTCCCGTCACTTATGATCGTATGAACATAATCAAAGATGTCCCACCCCGGCCATTCCTCCTCCTGTTGTTCAGAAGGTACGGACACTTGAAAGCACGCACCACCAGGAACAGCTTCTTCCCCTCTGTTATCAGGCTTCTGAACGGTCCTTCCATAAGCTAGGGTACTGTCCGAATCACCTCAACCCCATTGCGGACATTGGACTTTGTCTCTGGAACTGATGCGCTACAATGCTGAAAACTATATTCTGCACTCTGTATCTTCCCCTTTGCTCTACCTATTGTATTTGAGTTTGACTTGGTTGCATTTATGTACAGTATTAGCTGATCGGACAGTTGTCAAAACAAAGCTTTTCCCTGTACCTCTGCATGTGACAATAATAAACATAAACCACAGAAGACATAGGGACAAGGCAAAGTCCTAAAAGAAGAGGTGACCAAAGATTTATGGAGAGGATTTCAGAGTTTATTCTGATTTACAGCAATTAGCTAATCCTTTCTGTAATGTGTAGTGAGGGGTCATATTCTGATCCACTCAAACCAGCTAGTTTTTAGAAGCTAGGCTCTTTCACGTAGTCATGACCAGCTTATGCAGAGGATATTTCAGCACAGGGACAGGGCTCATAGCCCACTGTGATGCCAGTCTAATTAATTCCACCTGCCCACAAGTGTTTTCACAAAATGCTGGAGTAATTCAGCGGGTCAGGCAGCATCTCAGGAGAGAAGGAATGGGTGACGTTTCGGGTCGAGACCCTTCTTCAGTCTGCCTACAAGTGGTCAGTTGTAGAGTCATACAACTTGCCCACGCCGACCATGTCCCATCTGCACTAGTCCCACCTGTCCACCTAAACCTACCTGATCTCCCAGTTATTAAACACTTTAACTCCCCCCCTCCCATTCCCACACTGACCTTTCTGTTCTGGGCCTCCTCCGTTGTCAGGGTGAGGCCCAGCACAAATTGGAGGAACAGCACCTCATATTTCGTTTGTGCAGCTCACACCCCAGCGGTATGAACATTGACTTCTCTAACTTTACCTTGCTTTCCCTTGGCATCCCTCCCCCTTCCCAGTTCTCCAACCAGTCTTACTGTCTCCGTTTACATTTTATCTCTGCTATGTTTTCACCTTCTCCCAGCTAGCAATGATTATTTCTACATTATCCTTGATCTCCATTCCCTTTGTCCTGTTTTCACACCTTACACTTCCTTATCTATGTATCTCCCTCTCCCCTGACATCAGTCTGAAGAAGGGTCTCGACCCGAAACGTCACCCATTCCTTCTCTCCAGCGATGCTGCCTGTCCCACTGAGTTATTCCAGCATTTTGTGTCTATCTTTGGCTTAAACCAGCATCTGCAGTTCCTTCCTACGCATTCTTACATAGCTTTAAGAAGTAGATCATAAGTGATAGGAGCAGAATTAGGCCATTCAACCCATCAAGTCTATTCCACCATTCAATCGTGGCTGATCTATCTTTCCATCCTAACCCCATTCTCCTGCCTTAACCCCTGACACCCGTACTAATCAAGAATCTGACAATTTCCATCTTATAAATACCCACTGACTTGGCCTCCACAGCCTCTGTGGCAAATAATTCCACAGATTCACCATCTTCTAACTATAGAAATTCCTCCTCATCTCCTTCCTAAAAGAATGTCCTTTAATTCTGAGGCTGTGACTTCTAGTTCTAGACTCTCCTACTAGTGGAAACATCCTCTCCACATCCACTCTATCCGAGCCTTTCACTATTCTGTACGTTTTCAACTTCTCTCCCCCTCACTCCCTCTCCCCCTCACTCCCTCTCCCCCTCACTCCCTCTCCCCCTCACTCCCTCTCCCCCTCACTCCCTCTCCCCCTCACTCCCTCTCCCCCTCACTCCCTCTCCCCCTCACTCCCTCTCCCCCTCACTCCCTCTCCCCCTCACTCCCTCTCCCCTCACTCCCTCTCCCCCTCACTCCCTCTCCCCCTCACTCCCACCCCCTCACTCCCTCTCCCCCTCACTCCCTCTCCCCTCACTCCCTCTCCCCCTCACTCTCCCACACTCTCTTTCCCCCTCACTCCCTCTCCCCCTCACTCCCTCTCCCCCTCACTCCCTCTCCCCCTCACTCCACACTCTCTTTCCCCCTCACTCCCTCTCCCCCTCACTCCCTCTCTCTTTCCCCCCCTCGCTCCCTCTCCCTCTCCCCCTCGCTCCCTCTCCCCCTCGCTCCCTCTCCCCCTCGCTCCCTCGCTCCCTCTCCCCTCGCTTCCTCTCCCCCTCGCCTCCTCGCCCCCTATCACTCACTCGCCCCCTCACTCACTCTCACCCCCTCACTCACTCTCATCCACTCACTCTCACCCCTTCACCCTCACACTCCCCTCTCACCTCTCCTGTCTTGTCTTGTTGATACTCCACCAGCCGCTGCTGTTGGGCTATAAACGTGCAATCCCTCATGCATGGAGTTGCAGATTTAAAATTTAGTGTTTGCAAGCCACAGTTTAAAAGATTTACTATCAGCAGCAGATTCTATATGCCGTGGCAAAGGATTCCAAACAGGGATGATTCTGGGGTACAGCTAGTAGCAGAAACAGTCTTTGTTGGTCTTGATGGTTATATAATTCAAGGATTGGTTTAGTCGAGTTCCTGGTGTGTTGTTCCGACTATGAAAGATGGGCAATGTTGGATGGAGCTAATGAGTGGGTTTCTTTGTGGACTGCAGTAAGCCTGGATATTGTACAGCATCTTTGGAGGGTGTCCCATTTGAGTTCATGAAGCATTTCTGTGACACTACTGGTCCTTCTATAGTCACCGGTTACAAACCTGGCAGCTCTTCTCTGGACCTTCTCAGGTCTCCCCCTCACCCCCACCAACTAACTCCCCCTCACGCCCAAGCCCACCCCCACCAACTAACTCTCCCCCTCACCCACACCAACCAACTCTCCCCACCAACCAACTCTCCCCTACCAACCAATTCTCCCCTTCACCCCCACCAACTAACTCCCCCCCTCACCCTCACCAACTAACTCCCCCCCTCACCCTCACCAACTAACTCCCCCCCCTCACCCTCACCAACTAACTCCCCCCCTCACCCTCACCAACTAACTCCCCCCCCCTCACCCCCACCAACTAACTCCCCCTCACGCCCAAGCCCACCCCCACCAACCAACTCTCCCCTACCAACCAATTCTCCCCTTCACCCCACCAACTAACTCCCCCCCTCACCCCCACCAACTAACTCCCCCCCTCACCCCCACCAACTAAGTCCCCCCTCACCCCCACCAACTAACTCCCCCCCTCACCCTCACCAACTAACTCCCCCCCCTCACCCTCACCAACTAACTCCCCCCCCTCACCCTCACCAACTAACTCCCCCCCCTCACCCTCACCAACTAACTCCCCCCCCTCACCCTCACCAACTAACTCCCCCCCCCCTCACCCTCACCAACTAACTCCCCCCCCCTCACCCTCACCAACTAACTCCCCCCCCCCTCACCCTCACCAACTAACTCCCCCCCTCACCCCCCGAGATCACCCCCTGGAATTTAGAAGGATGAGAGGGGATCTTATTGAAACGTATAAGATTATTAAGGGGTTGGACACGTTAGAGGCAGGAAACATGTTCCCAATGTTGGGGGAGTCCAGAACCAGGGGCCACAGTTTAAGAATAAGGGGTCGGCCATTTAGAACGGAGACGAGGAAAAACCTTTTTCAGTCAGAGAGTTGTGAATCTGTGGGAATTCTCTGCCTCAGAAGGCAGTGGGGGCCAATTCTCTGAATGCATTCAAGAGAGAGCTAGATAGAGCTCGTAAGGATAGCGGAGTCAGGGGGTATGGGGAGAAGGCAGGAACGGGGTACTGATTGTGGATGATCAGTGAGGGGGGAGGGAGTGTGTGGGGAGGTAGTGAGGGGGGAGGGAGGTAGTGAGGGGTTGGGAGGTAGTGAGGGGAGGGGTAGTGAGGGTTGGGAGGTAGTGAGGGTTGGGGATGTAGTGGGGGGGGGTTGGAGAGGTAGTGAGGGGGGTTGGGAGGTAGTGAGTGGGTAGTGAGAGGGTTGGGAGGTAGTGAGGGGTTGGGGATGTAGTGGGGGGGGTTGGAGAGGTAGTGAGGGGGTTGGGGAGGGTAGTGAGGGGTTGGGAGGTAGTGAGGGGTTGGGAGGTAGTGAGGGGTTGGGATGTAGTGGGGGGGGGTTGGAGAGGTAGTGAGGGGGGTTGGGGAGGTAGTGAGGGGGGTTTGGGGAGGTAGTGAGGGGGGAGGGGAGGTAGTGAGGGGGTTGGGGAGGTAGTGAGGGGTTGGGGAGGTAGTGAGGGGGTTGGGGAGGTAGTGAGGGGGAGGGGAGGTAGTGAGGGGTTGGGAGGTAGTGAGGGGGAGGGGAGGTAGTGAGGGGGTTGGGGAGGTAGTGAGGGGTTGGTGAGGTAGTGAGGGGTTGGGGAGGTAGTGAGGGGGAGGGGAGGTAGTGAGGGGGTTGGGGAGGTAGTGAGGGGGTTGGGAGGTAGTGAGGGGTTGGGGAGGTTAGTGAGGGGGTTGGGAGGTAGTGAGGGGTTGGGGAGGTAGTGAGGGGGTTGGGGAGGTAGTGAGGGGTTGGGGAGGTAGGGAGGGGGAATGAGTGAGGGAGAGTGAGTGAGTGGGGAGTTAGTGATGGGGGGAGGGAATGAGTGAGGGGGGATCACAGTGAATGGCGGTGCTGGCTCGAAGGGCCGAATGGCCTCCTCCTGCACCTATTGTCTATCAGCCATGATTGAATGTCGAGGGTTAGACTCGATGATGGGCTGAATGGACTCCTTGCCCCCCCCCCCTCCCCCCACACACGCACACACACAGGGGCGCGCGCCCGCCGCCAGCGCGCTCCCGACAAGCAACAAGATGGCGGCGTGGAGCGAGAGCGGGAACGGAGCGCGGGCCCGGCGCGGGCGGCAGGCAGCGGCAGCGGCGGCGGCGGCAGCGCGACCCGAGACCCAGGCTCAGGCTGCGGCCCAGGCCCAGGCCCAGTCCGGGGACTCCGGGCCCCTCGGGCCCCCGCTCTGCGGCCGCTGCCGCGCCGCGCCCGACGCCGCCCTGGGCCTTGGCCTTGGCCTGTGCCTCTCCTGCCCGCTCTGTCGCCGCAGCCTCAGCCGCTCCGCAACCGCCACCGGCGCCGCCACCCTCTGGCAGCCGGGCCGCCGGAGGAAGCAGCGAGACCCGCGGCGGCAGCAGGAGGCCGAGCCCGGTGAGGGGGGCAGGGGGGGGGGGGCGGAGAGGCCTGGTCTCCCCTCACTCACTCACTCACTCACTCACTCACTCACTCACTCACTCACTCACTTCACTCACTCACTCCCTCACTCCCTATCCCCCCCTCACTCCCTCTCCCCCCCCTCACTCCCTCTCCCCCCCTCACTCCCTCTCCCCCCCCTCACTCCCTCTCCCCCCTCACTCTCCCCCCCCCCCTCACTCCCTCTCCCCCCCCTCACTCCCTCTCCCCCCCTCACTCCCTCTCCCCCCCCTCACTCCCTCTCCCCCCCCTCACTCCCTCTCCCCCCCCTCACTCCCTCTCCCCCCCTCACTCCCTCCCCCCCCCTCACTCCCTCCCCCCCTCACTCACTATCCCCCTCACTCCCTCCCTCTCCCCCCCTCCACTCCCTCCCCCCCTCACTCCCTCTCCCCCCCTCACTCCCTCTCCCCCCCCTCACTCCCTCTCCCCCCCCTCACTCCCTCTCCCCCCCCTCACTCCCTCTCACCCCCCTCACTCCCTCTCCCCCCCCTCACTCCCTCTTCCCCCCTCACTCACTGTCCCCCTCACTCCCTCCCCTCCCCCCCCTCATCCCTATCCCACACTCCCTCTCCCCCCCTCACTCCCTCTCCCCCCCTCACTCCCTCTCCCCCCCTCACTCCCTCCCCCCCCTCACCCCTCACTCCCTCTCCCCCCTCACCTCTCCCCCTCACTCCCTCCCCTCACTCCCCCTCATTCCCTACCCCTCACTCGCTCCCCCTTCTCTCCCTCCCCTCACTCCCTCCCCTCACTCCCCCCTCATTCCCTCTCCCCCCTCACTCACTCCCCCTTCACTCCCTCCCCCTCACTCCCCCCACATCACTCCCCCCTCATTCCCTACCCCTCACTCGCTCCCCCCTTCACGCCCTCCCCCCTTCACTCCTCCCCCTTCACTCCCTTCACTCCCTCCCCCCTTCACTCCCTCCCCCCTTCACTCCTCCCCCCTTCACTCCCTCCCCCCTTCACTCCCTCCCCTTCACTCCCTCCCCCTTCACTCCCTCCCCCCTTCACTCCCTCCCCCCTTCACTCCCTCCCCCTTCACTCCCTCCCCCTTCACTCCCTCCCCCCTTCACTCCCTCCCCCTTCACTCCCTCCCCCTTCACTCCCTCCCCCCTCACTCCCTCGCCCCCCCCACTCACCGCCCCCCCACTCACCGTCCTCCTTCACTCCCTCTCCTCTCACTCTTCATCCACCTCACTCGCTCCTTCCCTCACCGCCTCTCCCTCCATTCCCCCCACACTCCCCTCTCCCTCTCCCTTAACTAACTCTCCCCTCACCCCCTCTCCTTTCCCACCCATCTCCCTCACTCACATCACCGTCACTCCCTTTCCCTCACTAACTTCCCTCACTCCCTCTTCCTCCCCCTAACTAACGCTCCCCTCACCCTCCATTCCCTCACCCCCTCCATTCCCTCCTCACTCCCTCTCCCCTCCTAATCCTTACTAACTCTCCCCTCACCCCCCCATTCCCTCCCTAGATTCTCCCTCCTCCCCTCCATCCCTCTCTCCCCTCCATTCCTCCCTCACTCCCCTCCCCCCCTCCATTCCCTCCTCACTCCCCTCTCTAGATTCCCCCTCCCCTCCATTGCCCCCTCACCCCCCCACCTCCACAGTCATCACCTCCCTCTCTAACCCCACCTCTCTATCCCCACCTCTCTCCATCCCCTCTCACACCCCCCCCCCACTATATTCCCCCACCCACCCTTTCTCATTTTTCCCCCTCACCGTCCTCATTTCCCCCACTCTCTCCATTCCCCCTTCCCCCCCCCCCACCCCCACAAAGTGTGGCGGAAGTCCTGGAGTTACAGTGTGAACGACAAGTTTAACGTGAGCGGGGTGGAAGATGTGAAAACGGAACTAGCCGATGGTTTTGCAATTCTTATTTCATATTTGCTTTCCACGTAGATCATTTAGGCCCAAAACGCCAGTATCACAGCTGCCCCATTAGAACCTTCCCTATCATCCACCCGTGTATAACGCTATAATCTATGGAGATTAGATGAGAAGTGATGTCGGGCAGTCACGGTGGCGCAGCGGTAGAGTGGCTGCCTTACAGTGAATG